>NC_091954.1:110759330-110913569 GCF_031021105.1 Erythrolamprus reginae | reverse complement strand
TTTTATTATTAATTTTTTTAATAAAAAAAGAAGGGAATTTTTTTCTTGTTTGTTTGTCTGTCTGTCTGTCTGTCTATCTATCTATCTATCTATCTATCTATCTATCTATCTATCTATCTATCTATCTATCTATTTATTTTTCTATGCCGCCCAGTCCCAAAGGGACTGTTGCTCAGACTACAGTATACTTTTCCGCCCACCCCGAAAAAAAATTAGAGAGAACATTGCATACAACTACACAGCCAAGTGAATGAATCCAAGGTTAAAACTAGAATGGTTGGACCAATGCACCCATTAAGATATTTGTTTATTGTATTGTGGAGGCCTGATCATTACTAACTATCAGCTAGAAGGAAATCGGGATCCTATTGAAACGACTGCAGTATTAGGATGCAGCCGAATACTCAAAGAGAAAGTTTAATTTGGCTTGGTTTTTAATAAATAATGAGCTGTTAGTCTGATCAATGGTTGCATTTTCAATGTGGGCCTCCCTCTGGAGTGTATATGTATCTTTCTGTGTTGGGGCTTAGGACAAACTTTGGCTGGAATTGTGGGAAAAGGCAAATTTAGGAAAAGGCAAATTTAGGGAATCCACTCCCATTGGGACAGGACGGTTTCTCAACCTCCTGCAACTTCAAAAGGTCTGGGCCTGAACTCCCAGAATTCCCCAGCCAACATGCTGGCTAAGAAACTCAGAGATGAGGGAAGACCCCCTCTCCTAGAAGCAGTGATGGGCTGCCAAAATTTTTACTACCACACTGTGGGCGTGGCTTATGCATTTTGTTTCAATATCTTTTAGTGCAAATTGGGTGTTCTGGGGTGGAGCTCCATTTTCGCTACCCCACTGCGTTCCTCCCCATCTGGGATTTTGCCCACCCCGATTTATCTACTATAAAGTGTCTCTCTTTTATCTCATATATCTTCTCTTCTATCCCTATATCTCTTCTTCTGTTCTTTCATTGATATGTTTTATTCCTATATCTTCTCTTCTTTCTTAGATAGATTTTACTATGAGTATATCCTCTATAACCTTCATTATGTATTTTACTATGTGTATACCCACTAAAACCGTCATTGTGTATTGGACAAAATCCATAGTGTCATCCTCAAACCCCCAACACTTTACTCTTAGATTATCCACGGTTGACCTATCCAGATTCCTAAGAGGTCAGTAAGGGTGCCTTCTGTCCCCTGTTCTATTGCTCTCCTATATCTCCTATACCTTTCTTCTATTCCTATATTTCTTCTTCTATTCTTTCATTGATATGTTCTATTCCTATATCTTCTCTTCTATTCTTTCATAGATATATTTTACTATGAGTATCTCCTCTATAACCTTCATCATGTATTTTACTATGTGTATACCCACTAAAACCCTCATTGTGTATTGGACAAAATCAACCAATCAATCAATCAATCAATCAATCAATAAAATAAATAAAAATATACATTATCTACTACGTATATAAACTGCTGTATATGTATGTACATACACACACACACGCACACACAGCTCTTCTAAAATTATACATGTTCAAACTCATTTACTGTGATAGGAAAAAACATATCCAGAGCCCAGAAGGGGGAAAAGGGGGGCGGGATATCAAAATTTGTGTACCTGACCAAAATTTTGCTACCGGTACTGTCTAGAAGAATGAAATATTTTGAGAAATATTTTAAAAGGCAGAATATTATATTTACCTGAATGATAAAAGAAGAAACCTGTTTTAAAGACAGGAAACAGCTTCCTGCTCCCAGCCGATATTAGGAATAGCAATAGCATTTAGACTTATACATCGCTTCATAGTGCTTTTACAACCCTCTCTAAGTGGTTTATAGAATCAGCCTATTGCCCCCAACAATCTGGGTTCTAATTTAACCGACCTTGGAAGGATGGAAGGCTGAGTCAACCTTGAGCCTACTGAGATTCGATCTGCCAAACGTCTGGCAGCTGGGGATCAGTAGAAGTAGCCTGCAGTACCGCACTCTAACCACTGCACCACCAAGGCTATTTGGTGCCCATGAAGAAAAACTGGGCAGCCTATCTACAGGACAAAAGACCTCCAGCTCCCGGGTGCTGGGATTAAGACATGACCCTCCAGGACATAATAGGATTAACCCAGAGGCGGATTTCTGATTCTGATACTAGGGGCACACTACTAGTTGTACCCTATGATTCTTGACAAACTTATCTTTTCTTTTATGTACACTGAGTGCATATGCACCAAGACAAATTCCTTGTGTGTCCAATCACACTTGGCCAATAAAATTCTCTTCTCTTCTCTTCTCTTCTCTTCGCTTCTCCTCTCCTCTCTGCTCCTGTCCCCTCCCCTCCCTCCCCTCTCCTCCCTTCCCTTCCCCTTCCTTCTCTTCTCTTCTCCTCCCTTCCCTTCCCATTCCTTCTCTTCTCTTCTCCTTCCTTCCCTTCCCATCCCCTTCTCTTCTCTTCCCTTCCCTTCCCTTCTTTCCCTTCTCATCTCTCCTCTCCTTTCCTCTTCTCTTCCTGTGTGCAGTTTGTGTAACCAGAGCTTCCATGTAGGTCTTCATTTCCCATTCAGCCTTTTCTTCCCTTTAACCATTCTTCTTCTTCTTCCCTCTCTCTCTCTTTCCCCCCCCATGGGAAAGAGAAAATAAAGGCTCCTCTGTCCCACTTCTCTTGCCTCTTCCTCTTGTTACAGAATGGTTTTTCAAACCCAGACTCTTAAAGATTCCTGACTCAACCTCAGAAGTTACCTTATTCCCAGGAAGACTTGTAATGAATCACGCATGTATTGTTGGCCACACTTGAGATCAGTGGACTAGTATGCCTCTATCCCATCTTATAGTCGTCTTCTAGGGAGGGATATTTGATCCTGCAAATTTTTGCTGTGGGTCATAAATCTGCCAGATTGATCCAGGGTGTGAGCAATTCAATTTGAATTATGAGCTTTAAAAGACAGAATAAAGATTTCCCTTCCTTTCCTCTTCCCTTCCTTTCCCCTCCCTCCCTCCTTCCTTTCTTTCTTTCCCTCCCTCCCTCCCTCCTTCCTTCCTTCCTTCCTTCCTTCTTTCTTCCTTTCTTTCTTTCTTTCTCTTTCTTTCTTTCTTTCTTTCTTTCTTTCTCTTTCTTTCTTACTTTCTTTCCTTCTGGTCCATCTAGTCTGTCCTTATATTATTTCCTGTATTTTATCTTAGGATGGATCTATGTTTATCCCAGGCATGTTTAAATTCAGTTCCTGTGGATTTACCAACCACGTCTGCTGGAAGTTTGTTCCAAGCCTCTACTACTCTTTCAGTAAAATAATATTTTCTCACGTTACTTCTAATCTTTCCCCCAACTAACCTCAGAGTGTGCCCTCTTGTTCTTATGTTCACTTTCCTATTTAAAACACTTCTCTCCTGAACCTACACCAACACTCCGCAGTCTGCATTGGTTGCCGATCAGTTTCCGGTCACAATTCAAAGTGTTGGTTATGACCTATAAAGCCCTTCATGGCATCAGACCAGAATATCTCCGGGACCGCCTTCTGCCACACGAATCCCAGCGACCGGTTAGGTCCCACAGATTTGGCCTTCTCCGGGTCCCGTCGACTAAACAATGTCATTTGGCAGGATCCAGGAGAAGAGCCTTCTCTGTGGAGGCCCCGACCCTCTGAAACCAGCTCCCCCCAGATATCAGAGTTGCCCCCACCCACCTTGCCTTTCGGAAGCTCCTTAAAACCCACCTCTGTTGTCAGGCATGGGGGAATTGAAATTTCCCCTTCCCCCTAGGCTTGTAGAATTTATACATGGTATGCTTGTATGTATGATTGGTTTCTTTAAATTGGGGCTTTTAAGATTATTTTTAATATTAGATTTGTTCACATTGTCTTTTTATTGTTGTTAGCCGCCCCGAGTCTTTGGAGAGGGGCAGCATACAAATCTAATACATACATACAATACATTGCTGGAGAGATTGGACTGCCATTTGTCTGAAATGGTATTGGGTCTTCTGTTTGAGCAGGGGGCTGGACTAGAAGACCTCGAAGCTCCCTTCCGACTCTATTCTGATTGAAAAATGCCAACAAATCTCTGCTTTTCCAAACTTTTCCCTTTGGAAAAATGCAGGCTTCCTTTCCTGAAATAGACCAGACGTTTCTATTAGTGGTTCTTCCTCGCTGCAGGATTTAGCCTTTATATACAGTATATAGTCTGTACTTTGCCTTCTGTTTTTGGCCTCCTTGCCAAAGCTCTTCATTTACGACCTTGAAACTCTTCTTGCGTTCCAGCCCATAATGGATCCGCCAGACCCACTTCGTAATGAACTCTGCATCCTTCTTCTGCCTTTTCTCTCCAAAGCAAGTGAGGAAGAGGCCAGGCCCCAGCTGATTGCCAGCCTTGCACCCAGTGATGGGCTACCAAACTTTGTACTACCACACCGTGGGCTTATGCATGGGGCTCTCTACATGGCGCTACTTTGAAAATTGTTCGGAAACTTCAGATCGTGCAGAATGCAGCTGTGAGAGCAATCATGGGCTTCCCCCAGGTATGCTCATGTTACACCAACACTCCGCAGTCTGCATTGGTTGCCGATCAGTTTTCCGGTCACAATTCAAAGTGTTGGTTATGACCTATAAAGCCCTTCATGGCACCGGACCAGATTATCTCCGAGACCGCCTTCTGCCGCATAAATCCCAGTGACCAGTTAGGTCCCACAGAGTGGGTCTTCTCCGGGTCTCGTCAACTAAACAATGTTGTTTGGCGGGACCCAGGGGAAGAGCCTTCTCTGTGGTGGCCCCGGCCTTCTGGAACCAACTCCCCCCCCCAGAGATTAGAATTGCCCCCACCCTCCTTGCCTTTCGTAAACTCCTTAAAACCCACCTCTGCCACCAGGCATGGGGGAAATTGAGATACACTTTCCCTCTAGGCCTTTACAATTTTATGCATGGTATGTCTGTACGTATGTTTGGTTTTATAATAAGGGTTTTTAACTGTTTTTAGTATTGGATTATTATTATATGCTGTTTTATTACTGTTGTTATCTGCCCCGAGTCTGCAGAGAGGGGCGGCATACAAATCCAATAAATAAATAAATAAATAAGTAAGTAGGTAGGTAGGTAGGTAGGTAGGTAGGTAGGTAGGTAGGTAGATAGATAGATAGATAGATAGATAGATAGATAGATAGATAGATAGATAGGCAGGCTGGCAGGCAGGCAGGCAGGCAGGCAGGTAGGCAGGCAGGCAGAGACAGACAGACAGACAGACAGACAGACAAATAATAAATAATTTTGTTCGACCTCTTTCAGTGCAAATTGGGTGCTCTGGGGTGGAGCTCTAAATTTTGCTACCGGTACTGTGTTCCTGACCGTTCCCGTAGGAGCCCATCACTGCATGCTCCCCAATAACCTTGCACTTGGGAGACACCCCCACCCCCCCCAACATTGCCTTCTCAGCTTGGCCCCTGGGGCATTTGGAATCAGCTCCCCAGGGAGATTCGCACTCCCCCCCACCCTCCTCACCTTCTGTAACAGTTTAAAGACCTATTTATGCCATCAGGCTCAGGGCCATTAAATCTTAGCATCCTGACCAACGAGTGTTTAGTATGTTTTGTTTGAGCGAATGGTGATGAATGTTTCTTAAATTATATTAGATCTTTTAAAGTCTTTTTTAAAACCATGTTAATTGGATTTTTTGACGTGTTGTTATTATTTGTTAAATTATTATTATTTATTAGATTTGTATGCCGCCTAAGACTCGGGGCGGCTTATGTTGTGTTGTTTTTCTGTTGTTTTGATATGTTGTGAGCTGCCCCGAGTCCTCGGAGAGAGGAAGCATAAAAGTCCAATAAATGAGTGAGTGAGTGAGTGAGTGAGTAAGTGAATGAATGAATGAATGAATAAATGAATGAATGAATGAATGAATGGATAGATGGATAGATGGATAGATGGATAGATAGATAGATAGATAGATGATAGATAGATAGATAGATAGATAGATAGATGAATGAATGAATGAATGAATGAATAAATAAATAGCTAGCTCCAAGTTTCAAGGACACTTGGCTCGCAAATTTTTCAATTCTGCTGTCTCCAGGGATTGCAATGTCGATGATCCATGGCTTTCTTGTTCTCCACAATCAGAATGTCTGGCGTGTTAGGTTTCAAAATTCGGTCAGTCTGAAGTCGGAAGTCCCACAGTAGTTTTGCTTGCTCATTTTCAACCACTTTCTTGGGCTTATGATCCCACCAATTATTATTGTTATTGCTATTGCTATTGCTATTGCTATTGCTATTGCTATTGTTATTGCTATTGCTATTGTTTTGTTGTATTATTATTATTATTATTATTATTATTATTATTATTATTATTATTATTATTATTATTATTTCCCTACGCACCACTGCTTATGAAGCTAGGAAACTGGAGCAGGGCCACGGCTGCTCGGAGGGGCCGGATCAGAACTCGGAAGGGAATCCGATTATAAGCTAAGTCAATAAAGTTACAAGAACAAATGCCTGTTGGGTATTGCCCTCTGGGGCCATTTCATGGCATGAAAGCTCACAATTAAGTTGGAACAGCAAATCTCTTGGCTTCAGAGTCCCCACTTCCACCCTGGGTAAATCCTGCAGCAACCCATGTGCGGTCGGGAGAAAGGCTAGCCACACCAAGGCGGAAGATGTCCTCATTTAAAAGCAATTGCCTCAGTGGGGTGGGGGGGGGATTTCTCTCCCCTTCTTGTTTTTGAACCCAGGCTTAGATCAGAGTCATTCCCTCAATTGGGGGGTTTGGAAAGTTTGGGGGGGAAGGGGAGGCCCCCCGAGGGAGAGGGAGGGGGGGGGTTCCTGGGAAGTGGGAAGGCGAGGAGGAGACCGTTTGAATGAAAGGTAGCTGAAATTAGCCTTGGAAAGCGTTCAAATCGGGGCTGTGTAATAAGAGACCCTCTTCTCTGGGGCAAATTTGTTAGGATTAGGTCTAACCAAGCTGTGGAAGAGAGAGGTGGCTGCCGGCCAAGGCAAAATGAGGCTTTTGGCTTCTTTGACTGCGGAGAAGTTGAGGCTGATGGCTCCGGTTCAAACTCTGATAGGGAGGAAAAAAATAAAAAAAATAAAAAATAAAAAATCCAGGAACAAAGACACTAATTCTTCCCAAAGCCCTCCAAATCTCAGTTTATACATTTCTGTTTATGTTCATTCATAATGGATACACACAGCTGTTCTTATCATTCATATTCAAATTCCAGGGCATTTTTATTATTTATTACCTTGCTTTCAAAGGCACTCGGGGGAGGAAAGGGGAAGGAGGAAGAAAGAGGGGGAAAGAAACAAAACGTCAAATTCTTCCTAAAGTCCTTAGAAACCGATTAATTTCCGGAAGACTTTGGGTGCCAAGGTTTGCTAACATCTACCGGAAGGGTGTCAATATCAGTGTTTCTTAACCTCAGACAATTTAAGATGCGTGAACTTCAAGTCCCAGAATTCCACAGCCAGCTGGCTGGGGAATTCTGGGAGTAGAAGTCCACACATCTGAAGTCTATATGATAGGAATGTCCATCTCAAAAGAACAGCGGCTGCAGGATCTCAATGCTCTCACAAAATGGCTGCCACAGAATGC
Source organism: Erythrolamprus reginae (assembly GCF_031021105.1). NCBI lineage: Eukaryota > Metazoa > Chordata > Lepidosauria > Squamata > Dipsadidae > Erythrolamprus > Erythrolamprus reginae. The sequence continues at coordinate 110,906,000 of NC_091954.1, read as the reverse complement.
TCTCACAAAATGGCTGCCACAGAAATTGGCTTGCAGGCTCAGAAATGGGTTGTGAGTAGTGATGGGCAAACCCAAGGGTGTTCGGGTTCGGCAAGTTCAGACGAACTTTACGCAAAATTCAGCCGAACCCGAACCGAACCAGAACCTGAACCAGAACGGGGAATCCCACCAAGAGACATGTTTATTTTTACGTAAAAGGACTGCCCTTTGCTTGCAGCTCCGCTGCGGCGTCCTTTTTCGTAAAAATAACAATGTTTATTTTTACGTGAAGACCTCCCTTTGAAGGAGCTGGGGAATCCCTCCCACGAAGAGATTCTGGGGGCAGAGCTTTGACGTCACCGGCAGGTTGCTAAGGACGCCAAGGCGATCACTTCCTGGATTCCATTATTTATTGGATTTGTATGCCGCCCCTCTCCGTAGACTCTAGCCAGCCTTGATTGATCTTGAAAAGCTAAACCCCACTCAAACTTGATTTTGATTTTGATGGCAAAACAGCAGGTGATTGTAGAAGTTTGGGTTAGATTGGTTTTTTTTTCTCCTTAAAAATAGAATCTTGGAAGAAGCCAATAGTTGCCAGCATCATTGTTGCAAACTCGGCACGAAGTCCATGGAGTTACCAGGAGTCAAATTCAACTTCAGAGGAACCTGTGCTTTTTATTCTTTTATTTTACGTTTTATAAAGACAAATTTACATTTGTTTTAGAATAGAATAGAATAGAATAGAATAGAAATTTATTGGCCAAGTGTGAATGTTAAGGGTATCAAATGTCCCAAAAGGTGCTTTTCCAAAAAGCAACTGGACTTTCTTGGAGATGAATGCAAAGAATATAAATCCTTCTATTCCCCACCAGTCACTTAGAACTGAAGAAGCGTCTTGAATGAGAAGCGAAATGTTTTCAGAGAAAAAACAACCAAACAAGAAGGTCCAGTTGCCTTTTGAAAAAGCAACTTTGCAGATCAATTTTCGAGGAACATTAGACCAATTAAAACAGTTAGATATTAAAGACCAGTTAGACGGTAAATCTATATCCTGGGAAATTTTGTTGGAGAGGTTTAAGGAGATGCTGGACTTACATTTTTGGGTGCTGATGGAGTTGGATTTCAGCACTAAAAGGGGTGGTGGTGAATGTGATGAATTATGGGTCTCCAAATCTAGGATTATAAGGCAATTTTACCGTCTTTCTTTCCCTCACTCCCTATGAAATTAAAACAGCCCAACCATCCCTTTGAGACACTCAGCCCTTTGCAAATATTTGTGATACATTCTATTTTTTTAAAAAAAAAATATTTATTTACTTACTTACTTACTTACTTACTTACTTACTTACTTACTTACTTACTTATTGGATTTATATGCCGCCCCTCTCCGAAGACTCGGGGCGGCTAACAGCAATCACAAAACAGGGAACAATAGTAATCCAATACTAAAAACGAATTAAAAACCCCTTAATATAAAAAACCAAACATACATACAAACATACCATGCATAAAATTGTAAAGGCCTAGGGGGAAAAGGAATCTTAATTCCCCTATGCCTGGCGGCAGAGGTGGGTTTTAAGTAGCTTATGAAAGGCAAGGAGGGTGGGGGCAATTCTAATCTCTGGGGGGAGTTGGTTTCAGAGGGCCAGGGCCGCCACAGAGAAGGCTCTTCCCCTGGGTCCCACCAAGCGGCATTGTTTAGTTGACGGGACCCGGAGAAGACCCACTCTGTGGGACCTGACTAGTCGCTGGGATTCGTGCCGCAGAAGGCGGTCCCTGAGGTAATCTGGTCCGGTGCCATGAAGGGCTTTATAGGTCATAACCAACACTTTGAATTGTGACCGGAAACTGATCGGCAACCAATGCAGACTGCGGAGTGTTGGTGTAACATGGGCATATTTGGGAAAGCCCATGATTGCTCTCGTGGCCACGTTCTGCACGATCTGAAGTTTCCGAACACTTTTCAAAAGTAGCCCCATGTAGAGAGCGTTACAGTAGTCGAGCCTCGAGGTGATTAGTATATGAAGTTTAAAAATGAAGTACAAAATAAGAGAGAGAGAAAAAACACTGCAGCAAAAGAGAAAAAAAGAGAAAAAGACAAAAAAGACATACAGAAAAATGAAATAAAATACATTCTAATCCGGTTTCTGGTTTCCAAGGATCCGTTTTAGAGATCTGAGAAAAAAAACACCCCAATACGCTCTTCAGGCCATTTTTCTACAACGTGTTTGGAACCGTTCGACCAAGCTGACACCCATCTGCCATCACCTTTCCTCTCCTTTCTTCCCATCTCTGCAAACGTTGAACAGCACCGATTCCCCAGGGGCATGTATAAATGCGTCAGATATTTGATAGCTGGCATCACCCGTTAGCCTTCCCTGATTTGGTAATCGCCATGCACGTTTGACGCTACCAGATGCACGGATGGGAATGCCAAGAGAGGTAGTAATTTAAGAACTGAGAAAACTGGAGTTCAACTTCCAGTTTAACCCACAAAAGCTACTTATTATTTTTTTTGCTGAGACTACTTCACAAGGAATTTTATTTTTTGAAGGGGGGGGAGAATAAGGGAGGCGAAGGATACAGAAACTGAGCTTCTGGAATTCTTTCTAATCTCTTAAGCAGGGTTTATCAACCGTGGCAGCTGTGGACGTCAACTCCCAGAATTCCCCAGCCAGCATACATGCATTTTGTCTTTCTGTGATTTTACCCGTTTTCCGAGAAAAAGAAGATACAGTGATACCTTGTCTTACAAACTTAATTGGTTCCGGGACGAGGTTCTTAAGGTGAAAAGTTTGTAAGATGAAACAGTGTTTCCCATAGGTATCAATGGAAACGCGATTAATGCGTGCAAGCCCAAAATTCACCCCTTTTGCCAGCCGAAGCGCCCATTTTTGCACTGCTGAGATTTCCCTGAGGCTCCCCACCATGGGAAACCCCACCTCCAGACTTCTGTGTTTTTGCAATGCTCCAGGGGAATCCCAGCAGGATAATCCCAGCATCGCAAAAACAAGCGCTTCACTGGCATCGGAAGTCTGGAGGTGGGGTTTCCCAGTGAAGGGAGCATCAGTGAAATCGCAGCATCGCAAAGACACCAAAGTCCTTGAAACCCCACCTCGAGACTTCTGTGTTTTTGCGATGCTGCGATTTCACTGAGGCTCCCCTCGCTGGGAAACCCAACCTCCAGATTTCCGTTGCCAGTGAAGTGCCTGTTTTTGCACTGCTGGGATTCCCCTGCTGGGATTCCCCTGCAGCATCACAAAAACACGGAAGTCTGGAGATGGGGTTTCCCATAGAGGGGAGCCTCAGGGGAGTCCCAGCAGTGCAAAAACAGGCGCTTCGCTGGCAACGGAAGTCTGGAGGCGGGGCATCCCAGTGGCAGCGGTGGGTTTGTAAGGTGAAAATAGTTTATAAGAAGAGGCAAAAAAATCTTAAACCCTGGGTTTGTATCTCGAAAAGTTTGTATGATGAGGCGTTTGTAAGATGAGGTATCACTGTACTGCGTATAGGGCAGTGATGGTGAACCTTTCCCCCCCCAGGTGCCGAAAGAGTATGTGTGCACACTATTGTGTATGAGCAAGTGCTCACACCCATAATTCAATGCCTGTGGAGGGCGAAAACAGCTTCCCCTGCCCCTGGAGGCCCTCTGGAAGCTTGAAACGGCCTGTTTCCCAACTTCTGGTGGGCCCAGTAGGCTCGTGTTTTGACCTGCCCAGGCTCCAAAGGCTTCCCTGGAGCTGGGGTAGAGTAAACATGCCTTCCCCCTTCCTCCCGGATGCTTTCTGGAAGATACAAACATCCTCTTAGAGCCCCTATGTGAGCCAAAACGTAGCTGGCTGGCACATACATGCACGTTGGAGCTGGGTTAGGGTAACGGCTCATGTGCTGGTAGATATGGCTCCACATGCCACCTGTGGCACCGGTGCCATAGGTTCACCATCACTAATGGCGACCAAACAGTGTCATCTGGTGGGGACTTGGGAAAGAGCCTAATAATAATAATAATAATAATAATAATAATAATAATAATAACAACAACAACAACAACAACAACAACAACAACAACCAAGGAAGCGTGAGTGACAGGGAAGAGGGGAGTTTGGCAGACAGTCCAGGAGGAGATCAGTCATCTGTATCATCCCTGGATTCTGAACAAGAATTAATGACACATCCACGCATGCGTAGAGTGATGCATAGGAGACAACAACTGAAGGATTATTACAAGAGAAAATGAGGCCACCTGTGGTTGGGTGGGGCTGCTGTAATTGGTGCTACAGATAAAAGTGCAGCCTGGTGTTTTAGTCTCATGGCAGTTTATCTGATTCATTGTTTCGTCAAGATCGTGGTTTTTGCTGTTCAGGATTGTGTGTGTGGACTCTCTGGACTTTGGAATTGGACTCAATTTCCCAGTTATTGGGTGAGCAATTGGACTGCATTTAACCTGTGTACCAGAAAATCCCTTTGACATTTAAAAAGGGAGCTGTTTCTGGTTTTCTGTTTATAAAAACTTTTGGTTTTCCTTTTATCGTGTGGTGTGTGTCTTCCTGGACTAATTACCCTGTAATTACAGGCGGTTGAGACACGCCGGCAGAACAGGTAGGTAGGTAGGAAGGTGTTGTGGTTAGCTCTGGCTCAGCTCCTGTCCCAAGGACTGAGGAGGTGGATGCGGGGGAAACAGAGTCAGACAGTGAAATGTCCTCTGCAGAAGGAAGTAACGGTGAGATGGAGGAGAGCGGCTTGGAAGACAGCCCAGGAAGAAGTCAATCACCCTTATCTTCCTTAGATTCGGATGAGGAAATAATGATAGACCCACGCATGTGTAGAGCTATGCATAGGAGTGAACAGCTTCAAAAGTATTATAGGAGATAATTGAGTCCACCTGTGGTTGGGTGGGGTTCAAGTAATTAGGGCTGCTGTTAAATTGGCAGCGTGTCGGCCTCGCAGTGTGGAGATTATCTGATCGTATTGGTTTGGACAGTGACTTGCTTTTTTCAGGACTCTGTTGATTTTTTCAAGACTTTGAAACCAAGGCTGAGCAACTCGTGGAAGAAGGAGGGCTGTGACGTTTCTTCACAGCTGCTAGCTAAGTACTTAAGGACTGTTTAAGGGTTTTTTATAGCCTACAAGTTTGTTTTGGGAAGAGTGCTCTTTGCAATACAAAAAGGGTGCTTTGTTTCGTTTGAATTTTGTGATAAAAACATTGTTTTTGAATTTTCAAGTGTGTCTGAATTTTTTACCCTTGAATTTTCGGGAGGCTCATACTATAGAGCCCGGCTAAACAGGTAGGTAGGATGGATGGATGGATGGATGGATGGATGGATGGATAGATAGATAGATAGATAGATAGATAGAGATAGTAGATGATAGATAGATAGATAGATAGAGACAGACAGACAGACAGACAGACAGACAGACAGATAGATAGATAGATAGATAGACATAGTAGATAGATAGATAGATAGATAGATAGATAGATAGATAGATAGATAGATAGATGATAGATAGATAGATAAGATAGATAGATAGATAGATAGATAGATAGATAGATAGAAAGATAGATAGATAGATAGATAGATAGATAGATAGATAGATAGATAGATAGATAGATAGATAGATAGATAGATAATAGGTAGTTGAGCTATTGATTGATTGACTGTAGTTGATATGAATTCTGGAATTGAAGTCCACACATCTGAAACCAGGCAAGTTGAGAAATACAGTCCTTAAGTATAGGAAAAAAGAAGTTTTAAGCTGTTGTCCTACTACCATCTTTCAATAAGAATGACCTCCAGGAGTTTCCTCCCCATTTTTTCCCTTTTTCTTTTAGAACTTCTATCTAGATCCAGCCCTTTTTGAAACTTGATTTTAACTTTAACACCAAATTTATCTCATTTCGTTTCAGAGAATGTTCCTGCTGGTGGGCAAGCAAACAGATGGGTGAACCAGCAGCCGCTAGACGAGGCCCAAAGCCCTTTGGTTTGATGTCTTTTCGTTGTGTTCTGTTGGAAGGAATAAAAGAGGGCTGGAGTCCATGCCTTTGTGGAAAGGGTCATAAAATAAATAGCCTTGGCGACCGGTCCATTGTGATGATTCGTCCTAGATTGGCATTTTGTTAAAAAAAAAATAATCATGAAATGTTCTTCTCATGTTCATCCATTCATTCACCCAAGTTGAACCACACAAAATGGTTAAGAATGACATCTGGTGTTGACGTGCAACTGTGAAATCAAAAGGTTGTCAAATTGAGAAGCAGCGTAGCATCAACAATGCTCTAGATTTTCAACAGATTTTTTTAAAAAAATATTTGGATGTGTTTGTTTCATTCTAGCAGCCAAGGCTGTGTGTGCTTTTCTAATCGCTCATACTAAAGTTGTATTTCCTGCACTCGCTTTAAACACGACCTAAGCATAAAATCTTCTGCTGCAACATCCTTCTTGTCAATGACAACTTCAGCTTCAACCACAACAACACAAGAGCACATAACAGATACAAGCTTAAAGTAAACCGCTCCAAACTCGACTGCAGGAAGTACGACTTTAGTAACCAAGTACTTAAATGCATGGAACTCACTACCAGACTCTGTAGTATCATCACTTAACCTCCAAATCTTTACCCTTAGACTATCCACTGTTGACCTATCCTGATTCCTAAGAGGTCAGTAAGGGGCGTGCATAAGTGCACCAGCGTGCCTTCCTTCCCCTGTCCTAATGTTTCTCTCTTACTAGTACAGTGGTACCTCTACCTAAGAATGCCTCTACTTAAGAACTTTTGTAGATAAGAACCATTCAAGATTTTGAATGTTCAAGATTTTTTTGCCTCTACTTAAGAACCATTTTCTACTTAAGAACTCGAGCCTGGAAAAATTTCCCAGGAAATTTGACAGTGGCACGAAGGCCCAGCCAGTTTCCTGCCATTCCCCCTGGGTTTCTCTCTGGTGCAGTGTATGGGAGGCGCATGATCCTCTTCGCCACCTCAGAGTCTCTCTTTTATTTTTTTTAAGCCTTAAAGTTTTGGATTTTTTAGATTCCCCTCACCTCACCTTCTTCCTTCGGCAGCGACTGTCCTCCTCCCTCCTCCTTCTCCCACCCAAATTCTGAGCTTTTATTTCTTTCCTAATGGGTTTGCACGCATTATTTGCTTTTACATTGATTCCTATGGGAAAAATTGCTTCTATTTAAGAACCTTTCTACTTAAGAACCCGGTCACGGAACGAATTAAGTTCTTAAGTAGAGGTACCACTGCTTCATGTAGATAAACATTGTTATATCTTTGTATACCATCATATGTGTTGTGGTTAGCTCTGGCCCACCTCCTGCCCCAAGGAATGTGCAGGTGGATGTGGGGGAAACATCCACATGCCGCAGGCCTGTTTTGCTCCCGATGGAATCTGCTGATGAAGCCTCCTCTGACCAAGGAAGCGTGAGTGACAGGGAAGAGGGGAGTTTGGCAGACAGCCCGGGAGGAGAGCAATCATCTGTATCATCCTTGGATTCTGAACAAGAATTAATGACACATCCACGCATGTGTAGAGTGATGCATAAGAGACAACAACTGAAGGATTATTACAAGAGAAAATGAGGCCACCTGTGGTTGGGTGGGGCTGCTGTAATTAGTGCTACAGATAAAAAGAACAGTGTGCTGGTTTAGCCTTATGGCAGTTTATCTGCTTTATTATTTCATCAAGATCGTGGTTTTTGTGCTGTTCGGGATTGTGTGTGTGGACTCTCTGGACTTTAGAATTGGACTCAATTTCCCAGTTATTGGGTGAGCAATTGGATTGCATTTAACCTGTGCCTTGTGTGTACCAGAAAATCCCTTTGACATTTAAAAAGGAAGCTGTTTCTGTTTTTCTGTTGATAAAAACTTTTGGGTTTTCCTTTTATTGTGTGGTGTGTGTTTTCCTGGACTAATTACCCTGTAATTACGGGCGGTTGAAACACGCGGGCAGAACACAAAACAAATAAATAAAAATAAATTGCTCAATATTCGCCCTTCTTATTTAATTAATTGTTCTGCACGAGCAAAGAGGCTTCCACTTTTCGGTTCGCAGAATTTTTCCTGGCAGGGTTTTTGAATCTCATAATTGCAATATCAGTTCGGGGGAGGAACACAAACATACACAAGGCTTTCGTTCCCTTTTCCTTCCACACAGCTTCCCTCTGCTTTGCTGTCACATCCTAATCCGAAAAAGGGCCCCCTAAGAGAGATGTTACTCCCTAGGATCTTCCCCCTGCAGATCCATTTGAAGTATAAGAAAGCGAAGGAGATGAAAATAGACTGTCAGCAATACAGAAGGGAAGCCAGAGCATTTGTCTCCTTTTTTACACAATAATTGGAAAGCAATTGCTTTTAGTCCTCTCCTCCCCGCACCCTCCTCCTCCTCCTCTTTTAAACGGAATGAGGAGGGTAGTAGAAAAGCAGGGACTGATTACCATTGGATTATGACATAATAATCATTGGATAATGAGGCAGGCATATAAAAACACACACACACAAACGTCTTCCATGAGTTGCTCAGCCCTATTACAATGTATTTCGGCACAAATTGATACCTGTACAGTGGTACCTCTACTTAAGAACTTAATTCGTTCCGTGACCAGGTTCTTAAGTAGAAAAGTTTGTAAGTAGAAGCAATTTTCCCCATAGGAATCAATGTAAAAGCAAATAATGCGTGTAAACCCTTTAGGAAAGAAATAAAAGCTCTGAATTTGGGTGGGAGGAGGAGGAAGAAGAAGAGGAGGAGGAGAGAGTCAATGTCCAGAGTGAAGGGAGTGTTTCTTTTCTCTGGGCGCTGGCAGAAGTTTATTCCCTTTCCAAGTACACTGAGAAAGGAAAATGCTCCATTCACTCTGGACTACCAAAGCCTCCTAAAGCGCCACCGAAATGCTCCCCTAGCAGCCCAGAAAAGCCCGAGATGGCCGGGATTAAAGGGGAATGGCAGGAAACTGGCTGGGCCTTCGTGCCACTCTCAAATTTCCTGGGAGATTTTCCAGGGCTCAGGTTCTTAAGTAGAAAATGGTTCTTAGGAGGAGGCAAAAAATCTTGAACATTCGATTCTTATCTAGAAAAGTTCTTAAGTAGAGGTGTTCTTAAGTAGAGGTGCCACTGCATTTGTCTCCCTCAAATCCTCGAACAGTGTCATATCAAGCTTATCTTCATCTGTTGGGATTAGAAACAGAAATGACTAGTGTTGGGCAAACCGAACCTGCAAAGTTTGGATTCGTACCGAACTTTGCGCGGTTCAGTATACCGAACCCGAACCCAATTTTTTGCAAAAGTTCGGGAAAAGTTCGGGTTCAGGTTCGGGTTCTGGAGATTGCCAAGAATCACCGCTGCCCAGCTGTCACCTTCCGGAACAGCTGGGGCGCTTCCCAGCGGTCTCCGGTGCCCGAACCCGAGCCCGAACTTTTGCCAAACTTTCGAGTTTGGCATTCAGGAGACCGGCGAGAAGTGCCCCGGCTGTTTCTGAAGATGACAGCTGCTGGGCCAAAAAGAAATTGCCAAAAATCGGTGAAATCTCACGTGTGAGAGCGTCCTTGCCTTTGCTTTGTTTCCGCGCATGGGCAGAAGCAAAAAAACCCTGAAAATTGGCAAAATCTCATGAGATTTCACATGCTGCACATGCGCAGAAGCCATATCTCGCACTGAGGTGTGCACAGGCGCCCATCAGATGCATGTGAACCCGCAACTATTTCGGAGGCAGCAGCGGCCAGTAACTGGAACCCCCACCTGTTCCTCTCCCATAATTCCCAACTACTATGGCCTTTTAGAATTTAATACAGTGGTACCTCTACTTACAAACTTAATTCATTCCATGACCAGGTTCTTAAGTAGAAAGGTTTGTAAGAAGAAGCAACTTTTCCCATAGGAATCAATGTAAAAGCAAATAATGTGTGCGGTTGGGAAAGTCACAGGGAGGGTGGAGGCCCTGTTTCCTCCCAGGAGATTCCTAGAGAGCCCCCCCAGAAGTTTCTCCCTGCTTTTTCCAGCCCTGTTTCCTCCCAGGAGATTCCTACAGAGGCCCTATGGAGGATTCCCCCCCACCTTTTCTGGCCCTGTTTCCTCCCAGGAGATTCCTACAGAGCCCCCCCAGAAGCTTCTCCCTATCTTTTCCAGCCCTGTTTCCTCTCAGGAGATTCCTAGAGAGGCCCCATGGAGGATTCCCCCCACTTTTTCCGGCCCTGTTTCCTCCCAGGAGATTCCTAGAGAAGCCCCACAGAAGCTTCTCCCCGCCTTTTCTGGCCCTGTTTCCTCCCAGGAGATTCCTAGAGAGCCCCCTCCCAGAAGCTTCTCCCTACCTTTTCCGGCCCTGTTTTCTCCCAGGAGATTCCTAGAGAGGCCCCACGGAGGATTCCCCCCACCTTTTCTGGCCCTGTTTCCTCCCAGGAGATTCCTAGAGAGGCCCCACGGATGCTTCTCCCTGCCTTTTCTGGCCCTGTTTCCTCCCAGGAGATTCCTAGAGAGCCCCCCCAGAAGCTTCTCTCCGCCTTTTCCGGCCCTGTTTCCTCCCAGGAGATTCCTAGAGAAGCCCCACAGAACCTTCTCCCTGCCTTTTCTGGCCCTGTTTCCTCCCAGGAGATTCCTAGAGAGCCCCCGCAGAAGCTTCTCCCTATCTTTTCCAGCCCTGTTTCCTCTCAGGAGATTCCTAGAGAGGCCCCATGGAGGATTCCCCCCACTTTTTCCGGCCCTGTTTCCTCCCAGGAGATTCCTAGAGAAGCCCCACAGAAGCTTCTCCCCGCCTTTTCTGGCCCTGTTTCCTCCCAGGAGATTCCTAGAGAGCCCCCTCCCAGAAGCTTCTCCCTACCTTTTCCAGCCCTGTTTTCTCCCAGGAGATTCCGAGAGAGACCCCACGGAGGCTTCAACCCACCTTTTCCGGCCCTGTTTCCTCCCAGGAGATTCCTAGAGAGGCCCCACAGAGGCTTCAACCCACCTTTTCCGGTTACAGTTTCAGAGGCTCGGGTTTGTAATTAGAAAATGGTTCTTGAGAAGAGGCAAAAAAATCTTGAACACGTGCTTCTTATCTAGAAAAGTTTGTTAGTAGAGGCGTTCTTAGGTAGATGTACCACTATACATCTGGTTCAGTAGTAGATTTCACTTACCTTTGCTACTGTTTGGGAAAGGTGGGAGCACGCGGGTGCAACACCTCTGTGCAAAGGCAGAGCATTTTTGATGAAGTTTGGGTGGGTGGGCAGAGCCGGTCCACAGAACCAGTGCAATGAGTAGCAACCCACCCCTGATTTTGTTTGGAAGAAGAAGCCTAAAGGCCCAGCTGGAATCCGCAGAAGCTGACTTCCTGTTACCCAAGCTCTTTGGAGAGACATTATTAAAAAGTTTCCAGTTAATATTTTTGACTTAAAGGCATATTGCTGCAACTTTTATAATTATTGCCCTTTGTGAGTGGCAAACCGGGACGGCTCTTCCTTCGCTTCGCAGGAACCTTTAAATATTTGAACACCATTGTCATAACATCTGAAATCTTATTTTTCCCCTTGGCTAAACAGTTTCCAGCTTCTTCAGCCTTCTGCCTCCTCTGTCACACATCCAGGGGTCTTTTATCATCTTTCTGCCTTCTGTGAACGCAGCTCCATTTGTCAACATATTTTTTAATAGGTGGTCTCTGGGCTGGAAGCCTTGGTCTTCATTTTTTATTTAAGAAAACACTCCTCTGTAATTTTAGTGTGTCACTAGAAAGGTTGTTATGGAGGAAGAGTAAACTGGCAATAATGCACAGAGTAGAGAATGGCTTAGTGCAATGTTTCTCAGCCTTGACAAATATAAAATCTGTGGACTTTGACTCCCAGGATTCTGGGAGTTATTGATTGATTGATTGATTGATTGATTGATTTGATCTGTATGCCATCCTCTCCGCAGATTCGGGGCGGCTCACAACAATAATAAAACAATGTACAGAGAACAAATCTAATATTTAAAAATCTAAAACCCCATTATTTAAAAGAACATACAACACAAGTGTTCTGTCGGGCTCTCTGGTAGACTCCTCCCAAAAATTCACAGGTACAAATTTCAGACACACACACGTTTGAAAATTCAAAACAATGTTCTTTATAATGAAAATTCACTTAAACCAAGCCCTCTTTTGGTATAGCAAAGAGCACTGGTCTCCAAACAAACTGGTAATTTGTACAAGTCCCTTATCAGTTCTGAGATACTTAGCTTGCAGCTGTGAGGCAATTCACAGTCCTTCTTCTTTCACAAAGTGAAACACACTTTGGCCTGGTTTAGTTTCAAAGCGGGGAAAAATCAGCACACAAAATGTCAAAGTCAGTAAAGCAGTCACGAAACACAATGATCAGATAATCCTCCACAATGGCCAAACCCACAGGCTGCTATTTATAGCAGCCTCACTAATTACCACAGCCCCACCCAACCACAGGTGGCTTCATTTTCTTTGATAATAATCTCTCAGTTGTTGTTGCCTATGCATCGCTCTCCGCATGTGTGGCTGTATCATTAACTCTTGTTCTCAATCCAAGGAGGAGCTAGATAATTGATCTCCTTCTGAGCTGTCTGCCACACTCTCCTCCTCCCTGTCACTCATGTCTTCTTGGTCAGAGGAGCCTTCATCAGCAGATTCCACCAGGGGCAAAACAGGCCTGCAGCATGTGGATGTCTCCCCCACATCCACAGTCCTTGGGGCAGGAGCTGGGCCAGAGATAACCACAACAACAAGCATGCCATACATAAAACTATATAGGCCTGGAGGAGATGTCTCAATTCCCCCATGCCTGATGGCAGAGGTAGGTTTTAAGGAGTTTGCGAAAGACAAGGAGGGTGGGGGCAATCCTAATCTCCGGGGGGAGCTCGTTCCAGTGGGTCGGGGCCGCCACAGAGAAGGTTCTTCCCCTGGGTCCCGCCAGACCACATTGTTTAGTCGACAGGACCCTAACCGGTCGCTGGGATTCATGTGCCATAAGGCGGTCTTGGAGATATTCTGGTCCATAGACCTTAAAGTACCCCAAGTGGAGAAACACCGGCTTACTAGATAAAATTATCTGGGGAATGGAATATTAGCGGTGGTAATATTAGGAAGGCCTTTGCTACTGAGCTACACATTGAGAAAGATTGCAGTGAATAATTGGGAGCGTATTGTGAGTGTGAGCATAAAATTCCCTGCGACACCAAATTATGCTTTACGATTTTGAAGCTGTTAAAAATTTTGATGGGTGCACATTGCGCCGGAGAAAAAAAATAAGATAGAAATTCCAGGAAACCTCTCCAAATCTAAATGTGGCAGAGAGTCTAAGAAAGACAGTTGTTAAGAGTGAGTTTCACCCAATTTTATGTCTTTCCTTGTCACAGTTATCAAGTCCAGAAGTTGTGAAAGCTCCAACACTGGAAGTTTTTAAGAAGATGTTGGATAACCAATTATCTGAAATAGTGTAGGGCAGTGATGGCAAACCTTTTATTCTTGGGGTGCCGAAAGAGTGTGGGCGAGCACTGTTGCACATGCACGAGTGCCCACACCCATAATTCAATGCCTGGGGAGGGCAAAAACAGCTCCCCCACCTCCTGGAGACCCTCTGGAGGCTGGAAATGGCCTGTTTCCCAACTTCTGGTGGGCTCAGTAGGCTCGTGTTTCGCCCTCCCCAGGCTCCAAAAGCTTTCCTGGTAAAAGATCATATGCTGCAACGTCCTACCTGTCGGCGACTACTTCAGCTTCAACCACAACAACACAAGAGCACATAACAGATATAAACTTAATATTAACCACTCCAAACTTGACTAAAAAATATGAATTCAGTAACCGAGTTGTCGAAGAGTGGAACTCATTACCGGACTCCACAGTGTCATCCCCAAACCCCCAACACTTTACCTTTAGATTATCCACGGTTGACCTCTCCAGATTCCTAAGAGGTCAGTAAGGGGCGTGCATAAGTGCACTAGAGTGCCTTCCGTCCCCTGTCCTATTGCTCTCCTATATCTCCTATACCATTCTTCTATTCCTATATCTCTTCTTCTATTCTTTCATTGATATGTTCTATTCCTATAACTTCTCTTCTCTTCTTTCTTAGATATATTTTACTACGAGTATGTCCTCTATAACCTTCATCATGTATTTTACTATGTGTATACCCACTAAAACCGTCATTGTGTATTGAACAAAATCAACCAACCAACCAACCAATCAATCAATCAATCAATCAATCAATCAATCAATCAATAAAATAAATAAAAATATATATTATCTACTATATAAACTGTATAACCCCGAACGCCATCACTCTACTAAACAAAGAATTCCTTCAACACTGTCAGACTTTCTACTAAATCTGCACTTCTATTCTACTAGTTTTTCTCATCATTCCTATCACCCATTTCCTCCCGTGTTGACTGTATGACTGTAACTTGTTGCTTATATCCTAAGGTTTTTATTAATATTGCTTCTTCGTTGCTTATTTGACCCCTATGACAATCATTAAGTGTCGTACCACATGATTCTTGACAAATGTATATTTTATTTTATGTACGCTGAGAGCATATGCACCAAGACAAATTCCTTGTGTGTCCAATCACACTTGGCCAATAAAATTCTATTCTATTCTATTCTATTCTATTCTATTCTATTCTATTCTATTCTATATGTATGCACAGCACTTCTACAATTATACACATTCAACCTCATATACTGTGATAGGAAAAACATACCCAGAGCCCCGGAAGGGAAAAAAGGGGGGGGGGGGAAATCAAAATGTTTTTACCGGTTCTGCATACCTGACCAAATTATTTCTACCGGTTCTGCGTACCTGACTACCAGTAGGAATCCATCACTGCTTACAGCTGTTTTGCACAAACCTCCATCATTATCCTGCAATATCTCTTTCCAGTTTTTTTTCTAATTTATAGACTGCCACTCTATAAGCTGTTTGCATCCAGGATTGATGGCTAGCGTTCAGACTCCATTAGCTATAGCTAAGTCCCGTCGAAATTAATGCGACTTCAGTTAGCTATTAATGGTTGTTTGGCTCACGGATTTCAATGGTGGATCTCATTAGTCCCAAATACTACCCCTGTAATTAAGATAATGGGCTAAATTAATGTCAGGGAGATTCTTGGTGTTTGGGCTGCCCTCCCTCCAGGCAAAATCAAACAACCAAGTAAACATAGCACAGTATGTGGTTTTTAAAATTTTATTTGGAAAGAACCTCGTGGTTTTTAACTCTAAGCAAGGAATGTGGAATATATATTAGGGGCATGGATGGGTTCCGGTTTTCTTTGCTGCTGGTTTGCTCTGGGATGCACTGTGCGCCAACTTCATGCACACAAGCATGTGCAGTGCTTAAAAAAATTGTGTGCATGCGCAGAAGCTAAAAACAAGATGGCAGCACCATAGGCGCCATTGAGAGAACCAGTTTGGGGACGTGGATGGCCTGGGTCATTGCCAGTTCTAGTGAGAATTACTGCTTAGTCATGTATATTTTGTTGTTGGTTATGACCTATAAAGCCCTTCATGGCACCGGACCAGATTATCTCAGGGACCACCTTCTGCTGCACGAATCCCAGCGACCAGTTAGGTCCCACAGAGTGGGCCTTCTCCGGGTCCCGTCAACTAAAGAATGTCGTTTGGCAGGACCCAGGGGAAGAGCCTTCTCTGTGGCGGCCCCGGCCCTTTGGAACCAACTCCTCCCAGAGATTAGAATTGCCCCCACCCTCCTCGCCTTTCGTAAACTTCTGAAAACCCACCTCTGCCATCAGGCATGGAGGAACTGAGATATTATTTCCTCCTAGGCCTTTACAATTTACGCATGGTATGTCTGTATGTATGTTTGGTTTTTATAATAAGGGTTTTTTTTAGTTATTTTAGGATTGGATTGGATTGTTACATGCTGTTTTTATCATTGTTGTTAGCCGCCCCGAGTCTACTGAGAGGGGCGGCATATAAATCCAATGAATGAATGAATGAATGAATGAATGAATGAATGAATGAATGAATGAATGAATGAATGAATAAACAAACAAACAAACAAACAAACAAACAAATAAATAAATAAATAAATATTTTGGGCTCAGTTTGTGATGGTACATTGTGAACTGTTTATTTTATTTTGTTGATTTGTTGATTTGCTGATTTGCTGATTTGCTGATTTGTTGATTTGTTTACCAGTTTATCCATTTATTTGTTTAGTGATTTAGTTAGTCAAGTACGTGTATTGATAATATACAAAGATATAACAATGTTTATATACATGATACTAGTGTGAAAGAGAGAGACGTTAGGACAGGGGATGGAAGGCATGCTGGTGCACTTATGCATGCCCTTTACTGACCTCTTAGGAATCATGAGAGGTCAACAGTGGATAGTCTAAGGGAAAGGTTTTGGGGGTTAGGTGGTGATACTACAGAGTCAGGTAGTGAGTTCTATACATCAACTACTCGGTTCCTAAAGTCGTATTTCCTGAAGTCGAGTTGGAGCGGTTTAAGTTTGTGTCTGTTGTGTGCTCATGTGTTGTTGTGGTTGAAGCTGAAGTAGTAGGAAGCAGGAAGCACATTGTAGCAGATGATTTTATGGGCTACGCTTAGGTCGTGTTTAAGGCGACGTAGATCTAAGCTTTATAAACCTAGGATTGTAACTCTAGTTGCGTAGGGTATTCTGTTGCGAGTGGAGGAGTGGAGGGCTCTTCTAGTAAAGTATCTCTGGACATTTTCTAAAGTGTTCATGTCCGAAATGCAATGTGGGTTCCAGACAGATGAGCTGTATTCAAGAATTGGTCTGGAGAAAGTTTTGTAAGCTCTGGTTAGTAGTGTGAGATTACCGGAGCTATTTTTTTTCTAAATGACGGTTCCTTAAAAAAAAAAATCAATGATGTGAAACTATATTCATTTTAATTAGAATTAGCATTACTATTTCCCTGTCTTTCTTTCCTTTGTCCTTTTATTTTTTTTTATTTTTTGGGGTGTGTGCAAAATTATTATTGGAAACATGCAATTCTGATTCCCTCTTTTCTCTGCACACCAGTACAACAACACAGAAGGACAGCTTTTCCCCTGAATGTCATCACTCAGCTAAACAACTAATTTCCACAACACTGTCAATCTCTTCACTAAGACTGTATTTCCTATTGTTCTTCTCACCTATCTCTTCCCACTTATGGCTCTATCTGTATTACTTGCATCTTTACTACTTAAATTGTTTTATTATTTCCTAGTATCATTTGATTGCTTATTAGTATCCTATGACTATCACTAAGTGTTGTAGCTTATGATTCTTGACGAATATATTTTATTTTATGTACACTGAGAGCATATGCACCAACGACAAATTACTTGCGTATCCAATCACACTTGGCCAATAAAGAATTCTATTCTATTCTATTACCAAGAGAGAGGCAGTAGCAGAAATATATTAAAGGCATAAAACTATGTGTGAGCACTCAGTGTCTTTTGGCATCTTTTAGCATTTGCAGGCACCTCTTAAGGGGATTGTCTTCTGGATTTATCCATTTGCATTAGTCCGTTTTCATCAATTGATCCTTCTCTGGCTGCAAAGGATCTCTAATAAGGTTTTAATATTTCTTGATCCACAGGGACAATGCTGCCTGAGCTTCACAGAGGTGAGTTGAGTCTCCTGGGTTCTCCGCGGAGAAAGCAGCTACAACTGATTTGCAATGCCCTAAACTCAAAGCCCATTCTGGAAGGCGCTCCATTGACCGTCCCTCCCTCTCTTCTCTGCTTAAAATCAGATAACCATTTAAAATGACAGAATGCGAGGAAACGGCGAGATAATAAAATAGATTTGCCAGTAAAACGTGAAAGCAAGATATCACATTTTCATAGCTCTCTGCTGGGAAATACTCCATTCAATATTTCTCTTAAATGTACACTTTTCTTTCAAGGATCAAGCAGTGAAAATTTGCAGTCAAATTGAACTGAGGAGGTCCAGAAATTGAAAATAAATTCTCCATGGGTTCTTAGAGATGAATTTTTTTGATTTTTTTTGTTGCCAAGGGATTAAAAAAGGGAAAAATGGAGGCTTGGACAAAATCTAGTTAGCTCTTTGCATCACTCAGGCCTGATCCGGCTCTTTTTCTTTTCATAAAATTCTAATAAAAAATATATATCAGAGGGCAAATATGTCATTTTAAACTCATAGACCTCAAAGCGGGCAGTGAAACGGAGGGAAGGACTTACGGGTAGTTTTGACTTATAACCACAATTGGGAGCAGAATTTCCATTGCTAAGAGTGATGGTAGTTGAGTTGCGCCCAATTTTACGATCTTTTGTTGCCACAGTTGTTCAACCCATCTCTGCAGTTGTTAAATGAATTATGCCATTGCAAAGCAAACCCAGATTGACTTGTCTTGTCTGATGCCAACTGGGATGGTCACAATCGGCAATCACACAACTCTGTGGCTTGCATTGGCTGCCGATCAGTTTCCGGTCACAATTCAAAGTGTTGGTCATAAAGCCCTACATGGCATTGGACCAGATTACCTCCGGAACCGCCTGCTACTGCACGAATCCCAGTGACCGATAAGGTCCTACAGAGTTGGCCTTCTCCGGGTCCCGTCGACTAAACAATGTCGTTTGGAGGGCCCCAGGAGAAGAGCCTTCTCTGTGGCAGCCCCGGCCCTCTGGAACCAACTCCTCCCTGGAGATTAGAATTGCCCCACCCTCCCTGTCTTTCGTAAACTACTCAAGACTCATTTATACCGCCAGCCATGGGGGAGTTGAGATATTCCTTCCCCCTAGGCCATTACAAGTTATGCATGGTATGTTTGTGTGTATGTTTGGTTTTATAATAAGGGTTTTTAGTTGTTTTATTATTGGATTGTCATATGCTGTTTTTATCATTGTTGTTATCAGTCCCGAGTCTGTGGAGAGGGGCGGCATACAAATCCAATAAATAAATGAATGAATGAATGAATGAATGAATGAATGAATAAATAAATGAATAAATGAGTAAATGAGTAAATGAGTAAATGAGTAAATGAGTAAATGAGTAAATAAATAAATAAATAAACAAACAAACAAACAAACAAATAAATAAATAAATAAACAAACAAACAAACAAGCAAACAAGCAAACAAGCAAACAAACAAATAAATGTATACATGCCAGTTGCAAGCGGTGGGCTACGAGCCGGAACGTTAAATTGCGCTCGCCGCTGTAGTTCGTAAGTTCTTACGGGACCAGTGCAATTTTGCTGCTGCACCTGTAGAGGTCGCAAAATCACACACAGAGCCACAGGTGAAACCTCGCCGAAACACGGGCGCAATTTTGCTACCTCCACAGGTGCAGCAGCAAAATTGCACTGGTCCCGCAAGAACCTACGTGGTGGCGAGTGCAATTTGGCATTCTGGCTCGTAGCCCACCGCTGCCAGTTTCCCAAATCATGTAACCATGGGGGTTTTGCAATAGTAGCAAGTACAAGGACTCATCATAAGACACTTTTTCAGTGTTAAATACTGCCTCCCCTCCTCCTCCTCCTTTTCCTCCTCCTCCTCCAACACCTCTTCCACCTCCTCTTTTATCACACCAGACTCTAGTTCTTGCTTTTCTAAAGGCCTCAACCATTGTTGTTTGGTGCTGTTGAAGTATGATGTTGTCTCTCCATTCTCTTCTGAGTTTGTGCTTTTTGACCTTCTGCTCTTTTTGTGTACACCTTGTATGGTATGGAATCCCAAGACATCTTCTTCAGGTGAGTGGCCCATTTTATTTGCTACTTTTGTTTAAGATTAGTTGTGATTTTATCTCTTCTGGCTACTCCAGCAATTTAATTAATTAATCTATCTATCTATCTATCTATCTATCTATCTATCTATCTATCTATCTATCTATCTATCTATTTATTGGATTTGTATGCCGCCCCTCTCCGTGGACTCGGGGCGGCTAACAACAGTGACAAAAAACAGAATGTAAAAATCCAATACTACAACAGCTAAAAACCCTTGTTATAAAACCAATCATACATACAAACATACCATGCATAAATTGTAGAAGCCTAGGGGGAAAGATTATCTTAATTCCCCCATGCCTGATGGCAGAGGTAGGTTTTGAGGAGCTTACGAAAGGCGAGGAGGGTGGGGGCTATTCTGATCTCTGGGGGGGAGTTGGTTCCAGAGGGTTGGGGCTGCCACAGAGAAGGCTCTTCCCCTGGGCCCCGCCAACCGACATTGTTTAGTTGACGGGACCTGGAGAAGGCCCACTCTGTGGGACCTAACTGGTCACTGGGATTCATGCGGCAGAAGGCGGTCCCTGAGATAATCTGGTCCGGTGCCATGATGGGCTTTATAGATCATAACCAACACTTTGAATTGTGACCGGAAACTGATCGGCAACCAACGCAGACTGCGGAGTGTGGGTGTGACATGGGCATATTTAGGGAAGCCCATGACTGCTCTCGCAGCTGCATTCTGCACGATCTGAAGTTTCAGAACACTTTTCAAAGGTAGCCCCATGTAGAGAGCGTTACAGTAGTCGAGCCTCGAGCTGATGAGGGCATGAGTGACTGTGAGCAGTGACTCCCGGTCCAGATAGGGTCGCAACTGATGCACCAGGTGAGCCTGGGCAAACACCCCCCTCACCACAGCTGAAAGATGTTTCTCTAATGTGAGCTGTGGATCGAGGAGGACGCCCAAGTTGCGGACCCTCTCTCAGGGGGTTAATAACCCCCCCCAGGGTAATGGATGGACAGATGGAATTGTCCTTGGGAGGCAAAACCCACAGCCACTCCGTCTTATCAATGACTTCCATGTTTATTGCCAACTGCAGGCCCAAAAATAAGAGTCATGTCTTATAAAACCTATGGTACCTTTGATATTTCTCTGAATCTTCAGGGGGCTGGTCCAGAGGTGGGTTTCAGCAGGTTCTGACCATTTCTGTAGAACTGGCAGTGGAAATTTTGAGTAGTTCTGAGACTACAGTAAATTTCCGCTACGCAGGAGTTCTGAGGTTCCAGTAAATACCACTTTGAGTGGCCCCGCCCCATCTATTCTCCACCTCCTGAGTCCCAGCTGATCGGGAAGGAATGGAGATTTTACAGTATCCTTTCGTTGCCACACCCACCAAGCCACGCCCATGAAATCATGCCACACACAAAAAAATGAAACCCACCACTAGACTGGTCCTTCGAAGCATAAGTTCCCCGACAGAGAAGATCCATATCCTTGTTCTTGCAAGATAATAACATCCAACTAATCAACTCAGAGTATGTCTATCAGATGTCCAGCAAAAAGAGGACCCATCCTCCTTTTTAGAATAGAATATAATTTTTTATGGGCCAAGTGTGATTGGACGCACAAGAAATTTGTCTTTGTTGCCTATGCTCTCAGTGTACATAAAATAAAAATATACATTTGTCAAGAATCATGAAGTACAACACTTAATGATTGTCACAGGGTACAAATAAGCAACAACTTACAGTCATACATTCATAAGTGGGAGGAGATGGGTGATAGGAATGATGGAAAAAACTAGTTGAAATAGTAGTGGAGACTTAGTAAATAGTTTGACAGTGTTGAGGGAATTATTTATTTAGCAGAGTGATGGCATTCGGGAAAACCTGTTCTTGTGTCTAGTTGTGTTGGTGTGCAGTGCTCTGTAGAGATGTTTTGAGGGTAGGAGTTGAAACAGTTTATGTCCAGGATGCGAGGGGTCAGTAAATATTTTCATGGCCCTCTTTTTGACTCATGCAGTATACAGGTCCTCAGTGGAAGGCAGGTTAGTAGCAATTGTTTTTTCTGCAGTTCTGATTCTCCTCTGAAGTCTGTGTCAGTCCTGTTGGGTTGCAGCACCAAACCAGACAGTTATAGAGGTGCAGATGACAGACTCAATGATTCCTCTGTAAAACTGTATCAGCAGCTCCTTGGGCAGTTTGAGCTTCCTGAGTTGGTGCAGGAAGAACATTCTTTGTTGAGCTTTTTGATGATGTTTTTGATGTTCGGTGACCATTTTAGGTCTTGAGATATGATAGAACCTAGAAATTTGAAGGTCTATACTGTTGATATTGTGTTGTCTAGTATTGTGGGTGGTGGAAGGATGGGAGGGTTTCTCCTAAAGTTTACCACTATTTCTAGGGTTTGAGTGTGTTCAGTTCTAGATTGTTCTGGTGTCTCCATGAGGCGATGTCCTCCATTTGGCAGGCATAGCCTTAACATCAAAAATTCTCTGCCTTTTGGACTCTCCAGATTTTTAAAAAACTTTTCCAAATAGCAACCCCCGAAGCTTTCACCCAGTATGTACTTGTAAATTGTCTGTTTCTTTTTTTCCCCCTCCTCTGTTAACAGACTGGACAACCGAGATTTATGTTATTTAATTTATTTCTTCCTGGTTCCAGCCCCTCTGTGATTTCATACCTACACTTCTATCAAGAAATTTGGAGAGTGCATAGTTGTCAATTCTGTATTATCGCTAGCATATGGTCCTGAAACTCAAAAGCTGTTGGAAAAACATTGCGATGGGAAAAATCAATCTTCCTGATGCTGGAAAGAAAAAGTAATTTCATACAGGCTTTGCATTTTTTAAATTTTTAATTTTTTGCAGGGTTTTTTGGACTGTAATTTATGTTGCAGATGCCAAAAAAATTAAACAGGTAATATGTCCTTCCTTGTCTTCTATTTAGTCTTCTTTCAAATTACCTGAAAGGATACTTTTGCCAGTTCAGATATAACAAGGGTGTCAAACTTGATTTCATTGTGGGTCATGTTAGGGTTGTATTTGATCTCAGAGGGCCAGGGAGGGGCGTGGCCAGGGTGGGTGTGGTCAGCATGACATCACTCATGTCAAGAGGGGAACGCCTGTGGTGGCCCAAGGGTTCTTCCGGCAAAAACATAGAAACATAGAAACAAAGAAGATTGATGTCAGAAAAAGACCTCACGGTTCATCTAGTCTGCCCTTATACTATTCCCTGTATTTTAAATTAGGATGGATCTATGTTTATCCCAGGCATGTTTAAAATTCAGTTACTGTGAATTTACCAACCACGTCTGCTGGAAGTTTGTTCCAAGCATCTACTACTCTTGTGCCTCATCGTTCTTGTGTTCACTTTCCTATTTAACCCTTTAACATATTTAAATGTTTCAATCCTGTCCCCCCTTTCCCTTCTGTGCTCCAATATAACATCCAAATAGCAATAAAAACATGTAAAACAGTTTAAAAACAGCTAAAATAAAGCAGTGAAACCCATGCATACCATTTATGGTTGGAACTCGATGGTTACCGCCATCATATCAACGACTCCAGGCCTGCCAGAAAAGCCAGGCCTTTACCGCTCTCCAGAAGGCCAGCATGGTGGGGGTAGTCTGGATCTCAGGAGGTAACTGGTTCCAGGGCAGCCACAAAGAAGGCCCTCCCCATTGTTCTGCCAGCGTGTTTCAACCGCCCGTAATTACAAGGTAATTAGTCCAGGAAGACACACACCACACGACAAAAGGAAAACCCAAAAGTTTTTATAAACAGAAAAACAGAAACAGCTCCCTTTTTAAATGTCAAAGGGATTTTCTGGTACACACAAGACACAGGTGAAATGCAATCCAATTGCTCACCCAATAACTGGGAAATTGAATCCAATTCTAAAGTCCAGAGAGTCCACATACAATCTTGAACAGCACAAAACCCACGATCTTGACGAAACAATGAATCAGATAAACTGCCATGAGGCTAAATCACCAAGCTGCACTAATTACAGCAGCCCCACCCAACCACAGGTGGCCTCATTTTCTCTTGTAATAATCCTTCAGTTGTTGTCTCCTATGCATCACTCTACGCATGCATGGATGTGTCATTAATTCTTGTTCAGAATCCAAGGATGATAAGGATGATTGATCTCCTCCTGGGCTGTCTGCCAAACTCCCCTCTTCCCTGTCACTCACGCTTTCTTGGTCAGAGGAGCCTTCGTCGGCAGATTCCATCGGGAGCAAAAAAGGCCTGCGGCATGTGGATGTTTCCCCCACATCCACCTGCACATTCCTTGGGGCAGGAGCTGGGCCAGAGCTAACCACAACACCCATAGAGCCACCAGTCGACACTGTTTAGCTGGCGGGATCTGGAGAAGACCAACCTTATAGGCCCTTACCGGTTGCAGGGAGTTATGTGGCAGAAGGTGGTCTCAAAGATAGTCTGGCCATTGCAGTGCACAGAGGATTGGTGTAATGTGGGTGTACCTAGGTGCACCCACAACCGCTCGTGCAGCTGCATTCTGGACCAACTGTAGTCTCTGAACACTCTTCAGGTGTAGCCCCATGTAGAGCGTATTGCAATAGTCTAGCCATTAGGCGACAAGGGCATGAGTGACTGTGAGAAGAGCCTCCTGATCCAAGTATGGTCACAATTAATGCACTAGGCCAGGGGTAGGCAAAGTTGGCTCTTCTATGACTAGTGGACTTCAACTCCCAGAATTCCTGAGCCAATCAGGCTAGCTCAGGAATTCTGGGAGTTGAAGTCCACTTGTCCTAGAAGAGCCAACTTTGCCTACCCCTGCCCCAGTCAAACCTGTGCAAATGTCCCCCTAGCTACAACTGTCAGATGTTGGTCTAATCGTAGCCGTGAGTCTCTGATATACTGTGATCTCTCTCTCTCTCTCTCTCTCACACACACACACCACTGACCTCAGTTGCACTTTGTTCAGAAGCTACTAAAGGAAGAGGGTGTGATTTTTTTTAAGGAACACTCATCCTTTTGTAAAAAAATACCCAACCCATTTATTTCTGGTGACCTTTTGAGAATGTTGTGAAAAGATCAGACGTTTGGAGTGAGGGCAAAATGATACGAGGAAGAATGCTTCCACTCTGGATCGCTTTGATTTCCTTGCACCATGGATGAAATATGATTTAATTGCCATCAGTGGACTATTGATGGGAACCAAATCAACTGGACTGTTGTTCCAGGCAAATTATTTCTCTGCCCAAAGCCGAGGCTGCTACAATGAACAAGAGATGGATAAATAACATGAGCGTCTGTGCTTCGTCGCATACTTCAGATACCCTGCAAAATATGTCACGATCCCACAAAACATTTGATTACAAATGTTTTGAAGAGTCTCATTCCCAGGAATGTTTTCCACTTACTAACATGCAGAATGGTGGCTCTGTTTGGTAGGAACGCCTGTCTTATTGGTTTGCTTGCTGGCTGGCTTTTTTGCTTGTTGGTTTGATTTTTATACTACGTTTATAGCTTTATAAGTAACTCAGGGCAGCAAACATATCTAACACTCCTTTCTGTTTTCTCAACAACAACCCTGTGAGGTGGGTTGGACCAAGAGAGAGTAAGTGGCACAAAATCACCCAACTAGCTTCCATGCCTAAAGTGGAACTAGAACTCACAGTGATCTGGTTTCTAGGCTGGCAACTTAACCTCTACACCAAACTGGCCCTTTTGTTTCCTTTTGTTTCCTCTCCTCTCCTCTACTTGCTTCTCCTCTTTCCCTTCCTTTCCTTTCCTTTCTTTTCCTCTCCTTTCCTGGGGCCATTCAGTTTAACATCTGGACCAGTCAATGAATGAATCTATAGGTACGATAGGTTAAATGTGAATGGTTAGTTTTAAGAAATTGGGGGTTTAATAATTTTTTTAGACTTAAATTTCTAACACGTTTTTGTATTCTTGTTGTGAACTGAGTGAGTGAGTGAGTGAATGAATGAATGAATGAATAAATAAATAAATAAATAAAACTTAAGTCAATAAAGTAAAAGTAGAGTACAGTCCAAAAAAAAAAGTACATTTGTTATGAACTTCTGCCTGGAAAATAAATGTGGCAAAAGGCGAAAGATTTATACAATATGAAGAGAAACCATAGTAGAAGGTTAGAAGAAATACTAGAGAAAAAAATAGAAAAGAAACCTGATTATTTTTTTGGTTAGGTATAGCCTGTGAAAATTTGAAAAACAAAAATCATTTGTTTCTAATCCTCCATATAACAACAGCAGCGAGAATAGTGCTTGCACAACACCGGGAAAAAACAGAAATTTGCCTATTGAGAAGATATAATTGAAAAAAATCACAATGTGTGCAATAATGGATAGTTTAACTAAAGAAATAAAAAATATAGATGAGCAAGAGTATACTTGCTGTTGGAGTAGGTTTTATCGCTGGATGGAAAAAAGGGAAAAAAGTAAAATCAGAGAGTTAATAAATGGTAGCTAATAGCATTTATTGCTGTTAATTAAATGTCAGAGAATCGATCACAAGAGGAAAACCAAAAAATATACCAGAATAAGATTTTGCCAAAAGTTGATGTATACAGTGTTCCCTCGATTTTCGCAGGGGATGCATTCCAAGACCTCCCGCGAAAGTTGAATTTCCGCGAAGTAGAGATGCGGAAGTAAATACACTATTTTTGGCTATGAACAGTATCACAAGCCTTCCCTTAACACTTTAAACCCCTAAATTACAATTTCACATTCCCTTAGCAACCATTTAGATTATTATTCACCATGTTTATTTATTAAAGTTTATTTTAAAAAAATATTTATTAAAGGCAGATGAAAGTTTGGTGATGACATATGACGTCATCGGGCAGGAAAAACCGTGGTATAGGGGAAAAAACCGTGAAGTATTTTTTAATTAATATTTTTGAAAAACCGTGGCATAGACTTTTTGCGAAGTCTGAACCCGCGAAAATCGAGGGAACACTGTATATGTAAATACAATCTATGTAATAGTAAATAAGCACTATTACACTTGTTCTACAGGCACGTCACAAATTGTCCAACTTTTATTTCAATTTTTTTTCTTTTTCTGTGTGAGTTTTATTGTTTATATTTTGTGCGTTTAAATAAAGTTTATTTAAAAAATAAAAATAAATAAATGTGCACGCCACATCTGTGTAGTGATGGGGTTTTGCTGAGCACCTGCCGTCCCCCCCCATCCAAAATCCCCAAAAATTAAGTTGTTGGCCTCCCTCCCTCAAAAGTCCCTTCCATGCCGAGTCCCTTGGCAACGGCAGCATCCCAATTCCCTTTGTTGACTGTCGAGTTCCCAAAATAAGTGGGAGAGTTTTCTGTTTAATTCTCCCGTCCATTGCTCTGAGCACGTGTGGGGTAATTAGAAGCAGAGCCGACCATAAATATACTAAAAATATTAGAGGAGTCATAAATTAGTCCTCTCCATTCATCACTGCCAGGAGATACCTTCTCCCATCCAGACACAACTTCTTAGGCACTTCCAAAGAAGGACAAGAGGTCACGATGGATAACAAATGTCTCCAGCTGCAGCCACGTCAGCCTGCATGTATTTTCCTTTTTTTTTCCTTTTTAAAAAAAGTTATTTTCCTTTTTCCAGCTTTGCAGTACAACGTGTGTGTTTGTGACTACGATTCTGTGCGTCTCAAGATCGGTTGGTGGTGGGTTTTCAAAAGACAGGGAGTGATGCTGGCGCTGTTTCCTATCTCAGGATGAGGATGGTTATTTATTCATTCATCATTCATTCATTCATTCATTCATTCATTCATCCATTCATCCACCCACCCACCCACCCACCCACCCACATCTATCTATCTATCTATCTATCTATCTATCTATCTATCTATCTATCTATCTACCTACCTACCTACCTACCTACCTATTTCAATCAAGTACAGTGGAACCTCTACTTACAAATTTAATTCGTTCCGTTATCAGGTTCTTAAGTAGAAAAGTTTGTAAGCAGAAGCATTTTTTCCCCATAGGAATCAAGGTAAAAGCAAATAATGCATGCGATTGGGGAAACCACAGGGAGGGTAGAGGCCCTGTTTCCTCCCAGTAGATTCCTAGAGAGGCCCCACAGAGTCTTCTCCCCACCTTTTCTGGCCCTGTTTCCACCCAGGAGATTACTAGAGAGGCCCCACAGAGTCTTCTCCCCACCTATTCCGGCCCTGTTTCCTCCGAGGAGATTCCTAGAGAGGCCCCACTTAACAACTGTCTTCCTTAGCAACAACTGAAATTTTGGGCTCAATGGTGGCCATACATAGGGAGCTACCTCTATGAAATTGTTTGGAACATCGTCTGGTCGAAGATTCCTCGTTTGATTTATTATTAGGTTGTTGTTGTTTTTTAATGTGACCCATTATTTTGTTTTATTATATGCCAGAGTTTGGATTTCTGATGCTTTATTTGGCCTTTGTTGGCTTAATTTGCTTTATAGTCCTGAAAGAGCAGCATGAAAAGTGTGAAAAAGATGAGTGCATGAACATATATATATATATTTCTCTCTCTCTCTTTGTCTCTCTCTCTGTGTCTCTGTCTTTCTCTCTCACATTCTCTCTCACTCTTTATATCTATCTATCTATCTATCTATCTATCTATCTATCTATTTCACTCTTTCTCTCTCTCCCTCTTTCTCTCTCTCTCTCTCTCTGTGTCTCTGTCTCTGTCACTCTGTCTCTGTCTCCGTCTCTCTCTCTCTTTCTTTTCATTTTCCCAGAAACCGAATGGAGAAGAGTTTTATGTACTGAAATGATTGGAAAAAGTGAGGCTCTGGATGGGAACGTCCCTCCTTCTGTTCGGTGTGAGTCAGGTTGGAAAAACAAGGCAACCACACTTTCGGCTCTTGTCTGTGTTTACATACCAGAGCGAACGGAATTCTCCTCTCGACTCCCGCTGCGCATTCCTACAGCAATTCCATATGGTTGGAATATTCTTTAATCACCAGCAAATGTCTGATTGTCACCAAGAGAAAGTTTGCAACCAGGGAGAAAGCGATGACTTCTGGGGCAAGGAAAATTGGAGGAAGATGATGGGCCCAGGGAAAGGGAGAATTTAGGATTTGAATTCAGATTCATCGCTTTAGGGACACCGTGGCTTTTCGCATCTACTGCTGTGTTTCTCAGCCTTGGTGGATTTGAAGAGGTGTGGACTCCAACTCCCAGAATTCTTCAACTCATTCTAGGAGTTGGAGTCCCCATTGTTTCAAGCCATCAAAGTTAAGAAATACTGATCTATTGAAGACCCCTAAAGCTTTGAGTTGTTGGCTGTAGAAAGCACATTTCATGTTTGAGTGCATTTTGTATGAATCCTTCCTTCCTTCCTTCCTTCCTTCCTTCCTTCCTTCCTTCCTTCCGCCCCATTTCCCTCCCTCGCTCCCTCCCTCTCACAAATGACTGCATAACTGTAACTTTGTTGCTTGTATCCTTACAATTTATATTGACTGGTTCCTAATATGATTTGATTGCTTATTTGTACTCGGACTACCACTAATTGTTGTACTTTATGATTCTTGATGAATTTATCTTTTCTTTTATGTACACAGAGAGCATACGCACCAAAGACAAATTCCTTGTGCATCCAATCACACTTGGCCAATAAAAAATTCTGTTCTGTTCTGTTCTATACTTCCTTTCCTTCCTTCCTTCCTTCCTTCCTTCATACCTTCCTTCCTTCCTTCCTCCCTCCCTTTCTCCCTTCCTTCCTTCCTCTCACTCTCTCTCTCTTTCTTTCTTTCTTTCTGTCTATGTCTCTCCATCCCTCTCTCCTCCCTCCTTCTTTCTTTCTTTCCTTCTTTCTGTCTTTCTTTCTTACTTACTCTCTCTCTCCCTCCCTCCCACTCTTTCTTTCTTTTTTCTTTCTTTCTTCCTTCCTTCCATTTTCTTTCCTTCTTTCTTTCTTTCCTCCCTCCCTTCCTTACTTTGTCTCTCTTTCTTTCTCTCTTTCTTTCTTACTCTCTCCCTCCCCTCTTTCTTTCTTTCTTTCTTTCTTTTTCATTCCTTTCTTTCTTCTATTATTTCTTCCTTCCTTCCATTTTCTTTCTTTCTTTCTTTTTCATTCCTTTCTTTCTTCTATTATTTCTTCCTTCCATTTTCTTTCCTTCCTTAGAAACATAGAAACATAGAAGACTGACGGCAGAAAAAGACCCCATGGTCCATCTAGTCTGCCCTTTCTTCTTTCTTTCTTTCTTTCTTTCTTTCTTTCTTTCTTTCTTTCCTTCCTCCCTCCCTCCCTCCCTTTCTCTCTCTTTCTCTCTCTCTCTTTCTTACTCTCCCTCCCTCCCTCCCCTTTTCTTTCTTTCTTTCTTTCTTTCTTTCTTTCTTTCTTTCTTTCTTTCTTTCTTTCTTTCTTTCTTTCCTCCTACACCAATCCGAATTCTTGGTAACTTCCACAGTAGCTAGGAATTTAACTAGCAAAGCATCCCTTCGGGAATCAAAGCTCACCTGCCTCCTGCCTGGTTTTTCTGCGCTGCTTTATCTGTCTTTGATAAACCTTGTAATTCCAATGTTACATGCTTCTGACCTTTGATGCAACGTGTGTGATCTCTTGCTACCCCAGCGTGCATACAGGAATTTGGGGAGGGGGATTAGATTACCTTCTTCCTGGTAGCAGCATTCTTACTGTCCAAAAAGTCTTGTTGATATTCAGCTGCTATATCTAATCTGATGCTTAACCTAATCCTTCGCAGCTTCTTCTCTGGTAATATTGATCTGCTAACCAGAGTTTACAAAACATTTGTCAGACCAATCCTAGAATACAATTCACCTGTATGGAACCACTTTGCATATCTGACATCAACACAATTGAGAAAGTTTAGTAACATTTAGCCCTTCAATCCTCTTCCCGCAACAGAATATCTTACTCCACCAGACTTGAAATTCTTTGGTTAGACAACTTACAACTCTGTTGCCTCTGTTCCAACTTAACTATAGTTTATAAAATCATATAGCAAAATGTCCTTCCAGTTAGTGACTACTTCACCTTCAATCGCAACAACACACGGGCACGTAACAGATTTAAAATAAATGTCAACTACTCTAAACTAGATTGCAAAAAATACGACTTCAGCAATAGAGTGATCAATGCCTGGAATGCACTACCTAACTCTGTGGTTTCTTCCCCAAACCTCAAAACCTTTAACCTTAGATTGTCTGCAATTGACCTCTCCCCCTTTCTAAGAGGTCTGTAAGGGGCGTGCATAAGTGAACCACTGTGCCTACCATCCCTGTCCTACTCTCCTATTGTCTTTTATCGTTAATTTTTATCATTACTTTTCTAATGTTTATTTATACAAATTACCATCCTATAATTGTTTGACAAATATATAAATGAGTTGCTTCTAAGCTGCTTTTCTCCTTGTTTAGTTTTCACCCATTGCTTCTTGTTCTACCCTCAGGTGCTTTGGAGAATAGTTTGACTCCTTCTTCTTTGTGGCAACCCCTGAGATACTGGAAGACCGCTATCATGTCTCCCCTGGTCCTTCTTTTCATTAAACTAGCCATGCCCAGTTCCTGCAACCGTTCTTCATATGTTTTAGCCTCTAGTCCCCTAATCCTCTTTGTTGCTCTTCTCTGCACTTTTTCTAGAGTCTCAACATCCTTTTTACATTGTGGTGACCAAAACTGAATGCAGTATTCCAAGTGTGGCCTTACCAAGGCCTTATTAGAAAGTGGTATTAAAACTTTAGGGCTTTATACTTTGAATTGCCTCTGGAGACAATGCAACTCATGGAGTGTTGGAGAGATGTGGGCGCATTTAGGAAGACCCACAATAGCTCACACGGCTGGGTTTTGGATTGCCTGCAATCTCGGAATATTTTTCAAAGGTAGCTATGTGTGTGTGTGTTTGTGTGCGGACTAGTCATATCTTATCTTGCCAGCACAATTGCATACTGGAGTTCGACTTCCCCCTGTAGCCCTGGGGCTGCTGTCAGATTTGGAACTGGCTCTCTCGCTGCATCTTGCTGTCTTCCCCGGAGGAGCCTGTTTATTTGCTATCTCAGGTGCAGGTTTAGAGGGCTATTTTGATTAGGATCATGTATGCAAAGAGCAAAGCGGCTCTCCCTTTGCCTTGGTGAGGCTTGGTTCTTACTTTGGGTGGATTGTTGTTTGACGGAAGAGCTTCAAAATAAGCTTCATCCATCCACTGAATGAATTGTTCTCACTCTTTATTTATTTCATTTTATCCATTTGTCCAATACACAAATACATAGAAAGAAAAAAAACATGTGGTAATATATATAAGGGTAAAAGTGAACTTAGAGGAGAGGATATATGAAAGAATATATATATGATAGATGAAAGAAAGGAAAGACAATTGGACAGAGGATGAAAGGCACACCAGTGCACCTATGTACGCCCCTTACTGGCCTCTTAGGAATCTGGAGAGGTCAATCGTGGAGAGTCTGAGGGAGAAATGTTGGGGGTTAGGGGTTGACACAATTGAGTCCGGTAATGAGTTCCACACTTCCATAACTCGATTGTTGAAATCATATTTTTTACAGTCAAGTTTGGAGCGGTTCGTATTAAGTTTGAATCAGTTGCGTGCTCTTGTGTTGTTGCGGTTGAAGCTGAAGTAGTCATTGACCGGTAGGACGTTGCAGCATATGATCTTGTGGGCAATACTCAAATCGTGTTTTAGGTGCCGTAGTTCTAGGCTTTCTAGGCCCAGGATTATTAGTCTATTTTCGTAGGATATTCTCTTTCGAGTGGAGGAGTGAAGGGCTGTTCACTGTCTTCTATCCTTTCCCTGATATTTACTACTACATGTTTTTATTCTCTTTAACTTTCAATTTGTATTGGACAAAACAAAGAAACAAAGAAATAAAGAAACATTTCCAGGTTGAATCTCTCCTTGGTCAGCTTCCACCCATTGTTCCTTGTCGGGCCTTCTGGTTCTTTGGAAAACAGTATTACTCCCTCCTCTGTGTGGCAACCTCTCAAGTATCAGAAGACTGTTATCATAGAAACATAGAAACATAGAAGACTGACGGCAGAAAAAGACCTCATGGTCCATCTAGTCTGCCCTTATACTGTTTCCTGTATTTTATCTTACAATGGATATATGTTTATCCCAGGCATGTTTAAATTCAGTTACTGTGGATTTACCAACCATGTCTGCTGGAAGTTTGTTCCAAGGATCTACTACTCTTTCAGTAAAATAATATTTTCTCATGTTGCCTTTGATCATTCCCCCAACTAACTTCAGATTGTGTCCCCTTGTTCTTGTGTTCACTTTCCTATTAAAAACACTTCCCTCCTGAACCTTATTTAACCCTTTAACATATTTAAATGTTTCGATCATGTCCCCCCTTTTCCTTCTGTCCTCCAGACTATACAGATTGAGTTCATGAAGTCTTTCCTGATACGTTTTATGCTGAAGACCTTCCACCATTCTTGTAGCCCGTCTTTGGACCCGTTCAATTTTGTCAATATCATGTCACCCCTGGTTCTTCTCTTCGCCAGACTGGCAAACAAATTTGGGAAAATTGACTTCCGGTTTGCCTGTTGGGCTGTTTTTCACAATCCGGAGGCTTTAGGGAAGCTTCCTGAAGTCACAGATTGCAAAAAACAGCCCAATGGGAAAACCGGAAGGTCAGAAAACAGAGTTCCGGTTTGCCATTTGTGCTGTTTTTCGCACTCCAAGGCTTCAGAAAGCTTCCCTGAAGACTCATGAGTGTAAAAAACAGCACAACGGGCAAACCAGAAGGAGGGAGTAATTTTTGCCCATTTAGCCTCTTTATCACTGTCCCAGGTTTCAGTGAGGTCTGCATGCATGCGCAAGGATGGGAGGGGTATTGTGTACATGTGCAGGGGAAACACAGAAGGGGGGAGGAATGGGTGTAGGTACATGTGCAACCGCTAGCACATCCACAAACACACTTTTGGCACATGAACCAAAAAATGTTCGCCATTGCTGCCCTAAGCCATTGTGGCAAGAAAGGTCATAAAACAGAGGCAAAGCTCATTCAAGTGTGTCTTGAGACACTTTAGCACCGTCTTGCTTAGCCAGAGAAATCCAAAAGGTGAGGCTTACCCATTAACTCATCCTAGGCTTGTTTGATTGAAAAAATAAAAGTGAGATTGAAGGTAAGCCTTCCCCACAGGTATCGTTAATCTTAACAACAAACATTTTTGCAGTCTTTTGAACATAAAGAGATCAAGTTCCCTGTGAAAACAACTCAAGTTCATGTTATTTCACAGACAACACAGGTAACTTTCTTTTTAAAAAAAATCCACTGGTTTACCTTGCCTTTTTCAAAGAGGCTGTTTGGACTTCCCAGTCTATCCTACAGCCCTGAGATCATCCAGGGGCCTCCTTTCAAAATAGAATAGAATAGATATTGGAATAGAATAGAATAGAATAGAATAGATGTGGCTTGCATCAGTATCCTCCTATCGCTCCATCTTGTATTTTTGTATTTGTAGTAATTTATTAAGTTCATTTTATTAAGCTTTTCTTATAGAATAAAAGAGGAAAAGAAAGGAAAGGAGGAGGAGGGGAGAAAGAACGAAAGGAGGGAGGGAGGAAGGAATGGAGGAAGGAAGGAAAGAAAGAAAGAAAGAAAGAAAAAAGAAAGACAGAAAGGAAGGAAGGAAGAAAGAAAGAGAGAAAGAGAGAGAGAGAAAGAAAGAAAGAAAGACAGGAAGGAAGGAAGGGATAAAGAGAGAGAGAGAGAGAAAGAAAGACAGACAGAAAGAAAAAAGAAAGACAGAAAGGAAGGAAGGAAGGAAGGAAGGAAGAGAGAGAGACAGAGAGAAAGAAAGAAAGAAAGAAAAAAAGAAAGAAAGAAAGAAAGAAAGAAAGAAAGAAAGAAAGAAAGAAAGAAAGATTTGGTCTAGTGATTAAGACACTAGGTTAAAAGCAAATGACTGGGAGTTCTAGTCCTGCCTTATCCATGAAAGCTAGCTGGGCGACTAGGAGACTGTGAATTCGAATCCCAGCTCAGGTATAAAAGTCACTCTCTCTCTCAGCCTGACCCACTTCACCGAGGTGTTAGGAAAATAGGAGGAGGAAGGTATGATGGATATGTTTGCCATCTTTTGTTATTTGTAAAAATAATAAAAAAGGAATAGAAATAAAAGAAAGTGTCAGAAACTGAAAAGAGAAAAAGAAAGAGCCGTCCTGAGTCCTCGAAGAGGGGCAGCATACAAATAATAATAATAATAATAATAATAATAATAATAATAATAATAGCATTGCATGGACAGTTTTTGGAGAAGATTGAAGGCAAAGTGGATAAAGAAAAGACCTGGTCATGGCTTACAAGTTGAACACTCAAAAAGGAGACAGAAGGACTAATACTGGCGGCACAAGACCAGGCCATTAGAACAAATGCTGTCAAAGCCAGAATTGAAAAATCAACAGACGATCCAAAGTGCAGACTCTATAAAGAAACAGATGAAACAATCGATCACATACTCAGCTGATGCAAAAAGATCGCACAGACTGACCACAAGCATAGACATGATGCTGTGGCACAGATGATCCACTGGAACTTCTGCCGGAACTACCATTTACCAGTGGCAAAGAACTGGTGGGATCATAAGCCCGAAAAAGTGGTCAAAAATGAGCAAGCAAAACTACTGTGGGACTTCCGACTTCAGACTGACCGAATTCTGAAGCATAATGCACCAGACATTGTGATTGTGGAGAAAAAGAAAGTATGGATCATCGACATCGCAATCCCAGGAGACAGCAGAATTGAGGAGAAGCAGCTAGAGAAATTAGTGAAGTACGAAGATCTAAAAATCAAGCTGCAACGACTCTGGCATAAACCAGTGAAAGTGGTCCCAGTGGTACTTGGCACGTTGGGCGCAATGCCAAAGGATCTCAGCGGACATTTGAAAACCATCAGAATTGACAAAATCTCCACCTGTCAATTGCAAAAGGCCGCTTTACTGGGATCGGCAAACATAATTCGCCACTACATCACGCAGTCCTAGGTGCTTGGGAAGCGCCCGACTGGTGATGAAATACGAAATCCAGCATAGTGATCTCGTTTGCTGTGTTGTACTGACATAATAAATAAAAAGAGAAACAGAAAATGGTGGAGGGACTCCCAAAGTTATGAAATATACTGTATGACTGGTTTCCGATCTTCTTTTCCACAGATAATTGCAATCTTATTGCCCTTCCTGTCTCTTAACAGTATGTCACTCCCTTCAGCCTCTCACTTAATCTTCAAGTCTATAAATCGTCATTTCATTTCTTCTCTCAGCAAAATGTCCATATAAGGTTTCTAGTCTATCAGAAAAGCCCTCATCCCCAACAAAACCATTTAGTTTTGCCATTTCTGTAAATTTTCACCATGCATCCTTCCACTATAGGAATTTTATTATTCTTCCATTGTGTTTTGCAATTGGACATACAACAATCTTACTGCAGTTACCATACACAAAATCAAACTATGTGTCTCTTCTAATTCAATCTACATAAGCCCCAAGAAAAAGAATGCTGGTTTCTTGGCAATATTAATCTTTAAAATCATTTGCATCATTGTGCAAATTTATATGCAGAATTTCCTAGACTTCGCACAAGTCTGCCATGCATGATAAAAAATGTTCCCCTCGTTCTTTTTACATTTCCAACATTGTTTGAAATAGCTTTATACATTTTTGATATGTTCTCTGGTGCACGACAATACATCATTTTATATAAAAAAATGTTTTAAATTCTGTGTGAATTTAATACCAGTGACTCACAATCTCTCCCAAGGGTCCATTCCTGTTATATAGGAACATAGAAACATAGAAGTCTGACGGTAGAAAAAGACCTCATGGTCCATCTAGTCTGCCCTTATACTATTTCCTGTATTTTATCTTAGGATAGATTTATGTTTATCCCAGACATGTTTAAATTCAGTTACTGTGGATTTATCTACCACGTCTGCTGGAAGTTTGTTCCAAGGATCTACTATTCTTTCAGTAAAATAATATTTTCTCATGTTGCTTTTGATCTTTCCCCAAACTAACTTCAGATTGTGTCCCCTTGTTCTTGTGTTCACTTTCCTATTAAAAACACTTCCCTCCTGGACCTTATTTAACCCTTTAACATATTTAAATGTTTCGATCATGTCCCCACTTTTCCTTCTGTCCTCCAGACTATACAGATTGAGTTCATTAAGTCTTTCCTGATACGTTTTATGCTTAAGACCTTCCACCATTCTTGTAGCCAGTCTTTGGACCCGTTCAATTTTGTCAAGATCTTTTTGTAGGTGAGGTCTCCAGAACTGAACACAGTATTCCAAATGTGGTCTCACCAGCGTTCTATATAAGGGGATCACAATCTCCCTCTTCTGCTTGTTATACCTCTAGCTATGCAGCCAAGCATCCTACTTGCTTTCCCTACCGCCTGACTGCACTGTTCACCCATTTTGAGACTGTCTGAAATCACTACCCATAAATCCTTTTCTTCTGAAGTTTTTGCTAACACAGAACTGCCAATACAAGACTCAGATTGAGGACTCCTTTTCCCCAAGTGCATTATTTTACAGTTGGAAACATTAAACTACAGTTTCCACTGCTTTGACCATTTATCTAGTAAAGCTAAATCATTTACTATATTACAGACGCCTCCAGTAATATCAACCCTATTGCACACTTTAGAGTCATCGGCAAATAGGGTCTATCTAAAGTTGATATCATATTTTTCACCTGTTTATTCTTCTGTTTCAAATCTTTATACATTTTTGCAATTATATGTTCAGCAGAGTCTCCTTCTCCATGTATGGGTCATATAGTGTTGCTTGGTAATAGAATAGAATAGAATGGAATGGAATGGAATGGAATGGAATGGAACGGAACGGAATGGACGGAACGGAACAGAATTTAATTGGCCAAGTGTTATTGGACACACAAGGAATTTTTCTTTGTGCATAGGCTGTCAGTGTACATAAAAGAAAATATATGTTTGTCAAGAATCATAAATTAGTGATAGTCCAGGTACAAATAAGCAATCAAATCATATTAGAAACCAGTCAATATCAATTGTAAGGATGGGAGCAACAAAGTTACAGCCCAACAGTCATTTGTGGGAGAAGATGGGTGATAGGAACGATGAGAAGATTAATAGTAGTGCAGATTTAGTGAATAGTTTGAGGGAATTATTTGTTTAGCAGAGTGATGGCATTTGGGGAAAAAACTGTTCTCGTGTCTAGTAGTTCTGGGGTGCAGTTCTCTATAGTGTCACTTTGAGGGTAGAAGTTGAAACAGTTTGTGTCCAGGATGTGAGGTGTCTGTTAATATTATACACCTGCAGTGTACAGGTCCTCAATGAAAAGCAGGTTGGTAGCAATTGTTTTTCCTACAGTTTTAATTATCCTCTGAAGTCTATATCTGTCTTGTTGGGTTGCAGAACCGAACCAGACAGTTATGAGGGTGCAGATGACAGACTGAACCTCCAAAACTGTAACCAGAAAAGGCAGGGAGAAGCCTCCGTGGGGCCTCTCTAGGAATCTCCTGGGAGGAAACAGGGCGGGAAAAGGTGGGGAGAAGTCTCCATGGGGCCTCTCTAGGAATCTCCTGGGAGGAAACAGGGTTGGAAAAGGCAGGGAGAAGCCTCCGTGGGGCCTCTCTAGGAATCTCCTGGGAGGAAACAGGGCCGGAAAAGGCAGGGAGAAGCCTCCGTGGGGCCTCTCTAGGAATCTCCTGGGAGGAAACAGGGCCGGAAAAGGCAGGGAGAAGCCTCCGTGGGGCCTCTCTAGGAATCTCCTGGGAGGAAACAGGGCCGGAAAAGGCAGGGAGAAGCCTCCGTGAGGCCTCTCTAAAAATCTCCTGGGAGGAAACAGGGCCTCCACCCTCCCTGTGACTTTCCCAATCGCAGGCATTATTTGCTTTTATATTGATTGCTATGGGAAAAATGGCTTCTTCTTACAAACTTTTCTACTTAAGAACCTGGACACAGAACGAATTAAGTCCGTAAGTAGAGGTACCACTGTAACTATAAAGACTTCCAGTATCTTGACATAATTTGCATATTGCATGATGTCACCAGTTTATCCCCCAACTAGTCAACGAGCTGATTATTTTTCAGGGTCAGGATGAAAAAGTAGGACAGTTGTTATGGTAAGTCAAGGACTTAGGATTCAAACGTTACTGGATAGATTCTGATCTAACCGCATAAGTCTGACTTTCCAAATTGGCGCCGTTCAAACGCTTTGAACTTCAATACCATAATCCCCTACCTCATTTGCAGTTATGAAAATTGAAGTTCAAATATCTAGTGGGGGTCAAACTGGAGGAAAGAGAATTAAGCTGAAGTTATCCAATGAGCTGCTAATACCGTCTTTCCCCCCTCACTCCTCCTTCTCCTTCAATTACATTTCACAACTCACTGGTCAAAACTCCTCTCGCCATGCTGATAGCTTTCAAATACATCAAATATAAGTTAAACAGTTCCTCTTTTCTTTTCTTTTTTGTTAATCTTATTTGTTTTAACCCTCTGATAAACATCAAATAATAGCCACTTATTGCAGAACTATTGTTTGGAGTGATTTGCCTTTCTTGATACAGATAAAAGAAGTTAATTTGACTTTAGTTGAGTCTTAAGGATTTCATTGCTTTGCAGAACACTTTGCTATCGATATGGTCACTGGGCAGGAATTAGCCCAATTTCCTTCTATTCTTTAATCAGAGGAAGAGAGAGAAAAGGAAGAGAAAAAGGGGAAGAAATTGGCTAAGCCAGCTGGAGCGAAAGCTACAATAAGGGGCAACTTTAGTGCTAAAAGTACGGGAAGTTATTGTTTGTTATCTCCAATTCAGTGAGAAACTGTTGGGGACTGGATGGGTGTCAACAAACTCAAACTCAAACTCAATCCAGACAAGATGGAGTGGCTGTGGGTATTGTCTCCCAAGGACAATTCCATCTGTCCATCCATTACCCTGGGGGGGGAACTATTGACCCCCTCAGAGAGGGTGCACAACTTGGGCATCCTCCTTGATCCACAGCTGACATTGGAACATCATCTTTCGGCTGTGGCGAGGAGGGCGTTTGCCTGGTGCACCAGTTGCGGCCCTATTTGGACAGGGAGTCATTGCTCACAGTCACTCATGCCCTTATCACCTCGAGGTTCGATTACTGCAACGCTCTCTACATGGGGCTACCTTTGAAAAGTGTTTGGAAACTCCAGATCGTGCAGAACGCAGCCGCAAGAGCCACCTTGGGGCTTCCCAGATTCGCCCACATATCTACAACACTCCGTGGCCTGCATTGGCTGCTGATCAGTTTCCGGTCACAATTCAAAGTGTTGGTTATAACCTTTAAAGCCCTACATGGCATTGGACCAGAATACCTCCGGAACCGCCTGCTACCGCACGAATCCCAGTGGCCGATAAGGTCCCACAGAGTTGGCCTTCTCCGGGTCCCGTCGACAAAACAATGTCGTCTGGCAGGCCCCAGGGGAAGAGCCTTCTCTGTGGCAGCCCCGGCCCTCTGGAATCAACTCCCCCCGGAGATTAGAATTGCTCCCACCCTCCTTGTCTTCCGTAAACTACTTAAGACCCACCTATACCGCCAGGCATGGGGGATTTGAGACACCTTTCCCCAGGCTCATTATAATTTATGTTTGGTATGTATGTGCTGTTTGGTTTTTAATTATGATAGGGTTTTTAGTTTTGGTTTTTTTTAAAAAAAAATATTAGATTTGTGCCTGTATAATACTGTTTTTATCGTGTTGTGAGCCACCCCGAGTCTTCGGAGAGGGGCGGCATACAAATCTAATAAATTATTATTATTATTATTATTATTATTATTATTATTATTATTATTATTATTATTATTATTTACAGATCAAATAAATTGGACAACCCTGTTTAGAACATGAGAGCAACTTTGCTGAGCTAGCCAATATTTTGTTTCAGAAAACAGCTCCTCAAACTGTTTACCGCAGAGCCAGAATTTCAGAAATAAGCAGTTCCAAAACTGGATCTCCATTAGCTCTCCCTTGAGAAAGGTATAGTGGTACCTCTACGTACAAACGCCTCTACTTGCGAATTTTTCTAGACAAGAACCGGGTGTTCAAGATTTTTTTTGCCTCTTCTCAAGAACCATTTTCCACTTACAAACCCGAGCTTCCAAAACTGTACCCGGAAAAGGCAGAGAGAAGCCTTCATGGGGCCTCTCTAGGAATCTCCTGGGAGGAAACAGGGCCAGAAAAGGCAGAGAGAAGCCTCCATGGGGCCTCTCTAGGAATCTCCTGGGAGGAAACAGGGCCAGAAAAGGCAGAGAGAAGCCTCCATGGGGCCTCTCTAGGAATCTCCTGGGAGGAAACAGGGCCAGAAAAGGCAGAGAGAAGCCTCCATGGGGCCTCTCTAGGAATCTCCTGGGAGGAAACAGGGCCGGAAAAGGTGGGGAGAAGCCTCTGTGGGGCCTCTCTAGGAATCTCCTGGGAGGAAACAGGGCCAGAAAAGGCAGAGAGAAGCCTCCATGGGGCCTCTCTAGGAATCTTCTGGGAGGAAACAGGGCCAGAAAAGGCAGAGAGAAGCCTCCATGGGGCCTCTCTAGGAATCTCCTGGGAGGAAACAGGGCCTCCATCCTCCCTGTGGTTTCCCCAATTGCACGCATTATTTGCTTTTACATTGATTCCTATGGGAAAAGTTCAGTTGATTCCTACGGGAAAAATCGCTGCTTCTTACAAACTTTTCTATACTTAAGAACCTGGTCACAGAATGGATTAAGTTCGTAAGTAGAGGTACCACTGTATTTTCAACTCATTTTCATGCATGCATTCAACCATTCCTTCAAAGTTTTTTCTTGTGGGGAGGAAAAAATGTGGCTTTCCATCCAAAGGGTTTTCAGTCAATTAAATAAATGTTTACCTTCCAATTTCTCTTCAAAGAAGATATTTTTGGTGACAGTTCTCAGAGCTCTTCCACAAGACATTTGGATAGAAGGCGGCCAAGAGATCTGTTAGAGAGGAGATATGACATCATTCTTTAGTGCTTGAAAAGGGTACAATACTGAATGGTGAGATCTATTGTCTACAGTAGTATGACAAAGTGAACGGACTACTCAAAGTCATTGGTAGCCTCTCATTGTAATGAACAAGGACATGCATCCAATTTCGCAGCTACGCTGATTGTTGGTTGAGCAGGGTCAAAAATAGCCAGAGAAATTATTGATGTTCAGTAATAGTAAATAAATGGGGAAATTTTATCTCTTTGAGGTGAGGAGAGGCCAGGCACCCTAACCCAAACCGTTGAGGTAAGTGACTTCAAGTTGGCCACCTTTGAGCCAACCCCAGTCACATGATTGTCAAGCCACTCATATCTGGTCACATGGTCGGCAAGCCACACCCACAAAATAAGCCCCACACCCAGAATGTGGTAGTAAAATAAATTGAAGCCTTTCTCTACATGGGCTGCCTTCTGAGTTAATTCTTGAAAACAATCTGAGGATTTGATGAATCGGATAGATGTCTTTTCTTGTGATTGCCACAATACACACAATCACACACACAGTACAAGGAGCTGGAAAAAGTTCAGAAGCAGCAAGAAGCTTGGAGTCTAATTTCTATGAGGAGTGATTACAGGAGCTTGCTATGTTTTAGCCTGAAGAAGACAAGGTTGAGGGAAAGTTGTGATAGCAGTCTTTCAATACTTGAAGGGCTGTCACTAAGGAAGAGGATGCGGATTTATTCTCCAGAGTGCCCGAGGGTAGGACAAGAACCAAACTCAGGATTTCCTGTCTGTGACAGTTGTTAAGCAGTGGAACAACCTGTCTCCTAAAATCACAGGTGCTCCATCAGGGGTGATTTTCAAGAAAAGACGAGACAATCATTTGTCAGGGGTGATGATGATTCTGCCACTGGGGAAGGGATTGGAGTAGAAGTTCTACAACATTTATTTGTTATTTATTTTATTTATATATTTGTCAAAATGTATAGGATAGTAGTACTTTGTATAAGCATAAGTAAAAAGTAACAATAAAAAAGGATAATAGGGCAGGGATTTATTTATTTATATTTATTTATTTACTTACTTACTTACTTACTTACTTACTTACTTACTTATTTACTTATTTACTTATTTACTTATTTACTTATTTACTTATTTACTTATTTACTTATTTACTTATTATTTTGTCCAATACACAATGAGGGCTTTAGTGGGTATATATCTATATATGATGAAGGTTATAGAGGAGATACTCATAGTAAAATATATCTAAGAAATAATAGAAAAGAAGATATAGTAATAGAACATATCAATGAAAGAATAGAAGAAGAGATATAGGAATAGAAGAAAGGTATAGGAGATATAGGAGAGCAATAGGACAGGGGACGGAAGGCACTCTAGTGCACTTGTACTCGCCCCTTACTGACCTCTTAGGAATCTGGATAGGTCAACCGTAGATAATCTAAGGGTAAAGTGTTGGGGGTTTGGGGATGACACTATGGAGTCCGGTAATGAGTTCCACGCTTCGACAACTCGGTTACTGAAGTCATATGTTTTACAATCAAGTTTGGAGAGGTTACTATTAAGTTTAAATCTGTTGTGTGCTCTTAAAGTTTTGGGGGTTTGGGGAAGAAACCACCGAGTCAGGTAGGACATTCCAGGCATTGATCACTCTGTTGCTGAAGTTGTATTTTCTGCAGTCGAGTTTGGAGCGATTTACATTTAGCTTGAATCTATTGCGTGCTCGTGTATTGCTGCGGTTGAAAGTGAAGTAGTTATTAACAGTATATGATTTTACGAACTACATTTAGATCAGATCGGAGGTGACATAGTTGTAAATTGTCTAATCCCAGTATTTCAAGTCTGGTGGAATAAGGTATTTTGTCGAGAACAGGAGCGAAGGACTCTTCTTGTGAAATATTTCTGGACTCTCTCTCCCATGCCTGGTTTAGCAGAGGGGCAAAATGTCCCGATATATCACGTGACAATGACATGACGATGTGAGTTTGACACCCCTGATCTACAGAAAGAGTTTTCTGTGATGTGGCAACATGGCCTACTTTGTTGTGTGTTGCTAAGAAAATACATGAGTGCTACAGGAGAAAGCTGGGATAAAGCATAATTAAACTTGGATGAGTAATGTTGTATAGTTTATTGCAGTAGTCCCAGTTTGGTGCAGGCTTAGAAAAGAGGGAAACTGGGGGTTCGATTTTTGCCTTAGCCATGAAAGGTGGCTTAATGATTTTGGGCCAATCACCAGGAGACTGTGAGTTCTAGTACTGCCTTAGGCATGAAAGCTACCTGGGTGTCTTTGGGCCAGTTCCTCTCTCTTATTCCAATGCACCTCACAGGGTTGTTGTGGGAAATAGGAGGAGGAAGGTCTATTAGGTATGTTCACTGACTTGAGTTATTTGTAAAATATAATAAAGGCAATTGATTGATTGATTGATTGATTGATTGATTGATTGAATTTGTATGACGCCGCTCTCTGAGGTCTCTGGGCGGCTCACAACATGTCAAAAACAATATACCGTATACATATCTAAAAGTACAATTAATATAACTAACTACCCAACTTTAAAAACTCTAATAAAATTTAAAATCATTCATTGCCTTTCACATAACAAAATATATTACGTTCATCGGCCAGGGGGCTAGGATCTAATGG
Source organism: Erythrolamprus reginae (assembly GCF_031021105.1). Lineage (NCBI taxonomy): Eukaryota > Metazoa > Chordata > Lepidosauria > Squamata > Dipsadidae > Erythrolamprus > Erythrolamprus reginae. Next base: position 110,861,829 of record NC_091954.1, on the reverse strand, counting down.
CCCCAGGCCTGGCAGCATAAATAGGTCTTTAAGCTTTTACAGAAGGCAAGGAGGGTGAGGCCAGTGCAAAACTCCAGGGGGAGCTGATTCCAGAGGGCCGGGGCCCCCACAGAGAAGGCTCTTCCCCCAGGTCCCGCTAAGTGACATTGTCTAGTTGATGGGACCTGGAGAAGGTGGAGTTTCTGGGACCTAACCGGTCGCTGGGACTCCTGCGGCAGAATAATGCAAAGTTCTAGCAATAAAAACAACTGAGTAGACAAGGCTCAGTCTGATAATATCCTCTTTATTTAAACTATTATGGTTGGTGTGCCATCTCAAGCCAAGATCCCAAGCGCCTTGTAAAAAAAATAACATAATAAAGTAAGAATAGAAGTTGGGGAGTTATAAATGATAAGAACAGGATCATACGCACCAATGCTAATGTTCCCATTAAAGTAGTTAGACAACATATAACCACAGCTTGGCCTGAGATATTTATTTCTTAATGACCCTTTAATTGTCTTTTTTTTAAATGTAAAATCTCATTTTCTTTAATGCTTTTTTTTTTGCAGGGAATATTGAAATCTGAGTCACGACAGCATGAACGTAGAATTCGAAAAACAGCTCTGATCCTGCTACCTCTCATTTTGTTTTCTTCTCTCCTTAAACCTCTGAGAAGAACATGAGGAAGATCAGAAAGACCTGCCAAATATTTTGGACCACAGTTACTACTATTAGTAACTGTAATTACTGCTGGTCATTTTTGCTTTGTCAGCTGGAATTTCTGAGAGTGGTGATCCAGGATATGTAGCAGTTGTCTATATCTGGACTAAACAATTCTATCCTAAACCAAATTTCACAGTAGACCTCAGAAATAGGACTGCTTCAGTGGTGGGATTAGATTAGATTAGATTAGATTAGATTAGATTAGATTAGATTAGATTAGATTAGATTAGATTGCATTGGATTGGATTGGATTGGATGGGATGGGATTGGATTTATTTCATTTATTTATTTTTATTAATTAGATTTGTATGCCACCCCTCTCCGTAGACTTGGGGCAGCTAACAACAGTAAAAAGACAATATGAACAAATCTAATATTAAAAGTAATGTAAAAAACCCCAATTTAAGAAACCAATCATACATACAGACATACTATGCATAAATTTTATAAGTCTAGGGGGAAGGGAATATCTCAATTCCCCCATGCCTGACGACAGAGGTGGGTTTTAAGGAGGTTACAAAAGGCAAGGAGGGTGGGGGCAACTCTGATATCTGGAAGGAGTTGGTTCCAGAGGGTTGGGGCCGCCACAGAGAAGGCTCGCCACAGAGAAGGGTTGGATTAGATTAGATTAGATTAGATTAGATTTTGTAAATCATCTAGTCCAACCCTCAGGTATTCAGCTTGTTTTGGGCCGGTTCAGGCAAACCAGTAGTTAAATTACTGTCTGGTGCAGGGAGGCGTGGGTAATGGGTGTGCTCCCACAGTCTGTTTTTGCTCCCAGAAGCCTGCAGGGAGGTCTATAAGGCCGAAAATGGGTCACAGGGTGTGTGACATGCCCCACCCCGGCCCATTTTTGCTCCCAGGAGGCTGCAGGGAAGCCTACTAGGCCCAAAACAGGGTGTCAGGGGTGCAAGTCCCCCCTGTGGCCTGTTTTTGCTCCCGGGGGACATGGGAGGCCGAGTGATACCTGTCACACCCAAGTGTGCATTCCAATTTACCTCATTGGCGGTTTGCTTTCTCACACACCGCATGGCCAGAGTACAAAAAAATCTGAAAAAATGTAACACCCCTCCCTCCCCGGCCTGCTGAAAACAAAATGGTGATGCATGAGAAGTGCCGGAAACTTGGCTTTCCTGCATGCACAAAAGAAAAAAAAATTTAAAATGGGGGGGAAAAATAGGAAAATATTCAGGAAAAAGATAGCGGGACCCACGGACTGGCACCGACCAATCTCATTCAAAGACGTCATCATGATGTCATCAGTAGATCGCTACCATTTCGGACGGATTGGTCCAAACTGGGAGGAAGCCACCTCTGGTCACACCCCCTGGCCATTACTACCACGGCAACCGGTTGTTAAATTTTTTGAACCCCACCACTGAAATATTTACTTATCAATCCTAAAAAATTAATAGGAGAGATTGAGAATTTTTCTTCACGATTTGTGCAAAACCTTTACGTTTTTTTTCATCCTAAAGGTGCTTTTTTTTTTTCATTTTCCCTTGAAGACATTTTGTTTCTCATCCAAGAAGCTTCTTCAGTTCTGTTCTTCAATCAGAACCGAACAAGCTTCTTGGGTGAAAGGAGAAACATTTTCAAGGAAAAGCACAGAAAGTCCAATTGCATTTTGAAAAAGCATCTTTGGGACAATCATGACCTGGACGACTGAGCATCTCCACAGATATCTACTTTTTTTATTTATTTACCAAACTTATATGCTACCCCTCTTGCCGAATCAACTCTAGGCAGCTTTGGACCATAAACTAGCCAAATGGACAGCCACAAAGCCGCCTTTGAAGTCATTGAGTGTGATTGTGTTAAGTTTCTACAACTCCTGGCTGTACTCACAAAGCCATTTCATATAGTTCTCCCTGATATATTTTCTCATTCTTCTAAAACAGTTACAAAAGGTAGGAGCCTTGGGGTACACTATGGTCTTAAAAGCATTCACAGGAACAGAAAAGACCATTGAGAACAGGTTAAACTTAACCAAATTTTGTTTTTCAGCTCAATCCCAGGTCCTTTCTCTACCAATAAAAAAAAATAATGAAATACAGTGAAGAGAGCAAGTTGGAAATCATTTGTCTCGCTATAAAATTCAGTGATTAAGATGAAATCTTTCAGACCACCTCATTATCCTCAGCATCCCTTGAAGAGGTAAATAAATGAAATGTCAACAGCGAAGTAGTAGAAGTGATGTGCCGGTGTCTGGAGGCCGTTAGGGTTTGGATGAATGTTACCGGCTCAGATTCAACCCCGACAAGACGGAGTGGTTGTGGGTTCTGCCTCCCAAGGACAACCCCACTTGTCCGTCCATTACCTTGGGGAGGGAAGCTTCTGCCCCCCCCTCCCGAGAGCATCCGCAACTTGGACGTCCTCCTCAATCCACAGCTGAGCTTAGAACACCATCTCTCAGCTGTGGCGAGGGGGACTGTTGTGTTCCTATGTAAATGTTCAGTAGGTAAATAGGTTATGTAAATACTGTATGCAAATTGACACCGTTTACATACCGGCCGCTGATTGGCTAAACTGTGGCTGGGAAACTCGAGCGGCTGTCAAATCCACGCCTACAGAGAAAAATACTTTTAAAAGGGCAACCCAAGTCACGCGTTTTTATCTTTTGCCTCCGTGGGGCCTCATAGGAATCTCCTGGCAGGAAACAGGGCTGGAAAAGGCAGGGAGAAGCCTCTGTGGGGCCTCTCTAGGAATCTCCTGGGAGGAAACAGGGCTGGAATAGGTGGGGAGAAGCTTCCATAGGGCCTCTCTAGGAATCTCCTGGGAGGAAACATGGCTGGAATAGGTGGGTAGAAACCTCCGTAGGGCTTCTCTAGGAATCTCATGTGAGGAAACAGGGCTGGAAAAGGCAGGGAGAAGCCTCCGTGTGGCTTCTCTAGGAATCTCCTGAAAGGAAACAAACCCGAGCCTCCAAAACTGTACACGGAAAAGGTGAGGAGAAGCCTCCATGGGACCTCCCTAGGAATCTCCTGGGAGGAAACAGGGCTGGAGGTACCACTGTAAAGGCTAAAATATTATCTTTTGTGAACTCTGCCTTGGTTTCTTTCACAATAGGGCCTCTGTGATGAAGCAGCCAGATTTTTACAACAGAAAGAAAGAAAGAAAGAAAGAAAGAAAGAAAGAAAGAAAGAAAGAAAGAAAGAAAGAAGCAAATTCTGAACTGGCTCCTGTCATGGTGCTTCTGCCGTTTGCTTCTCTGATTGTGTCTCCTCACGATTTGTCGCTCCACCTGCTTCTGGCTTCTAAAACGCTTGATCTATCCCTGTTATATTCTTCAGCGAGTTTCGCCCTGAGGGGACGAGTATCTAAGGCTGTCCTTCAGCTGGCAGGAAACAAAATGGATGCCAACTGAAAGGTTGTGCTTTAATTTAACTGTACTTTCCCAGTGTGGAAAGGACACGCATCTTCCTCTACTCATTTGCTTCCTCGAGACTCCCTGAGGTAAGCAGGGCCTGCCTCTTCGTCCATCAAATGATAGAGGCATGTAGGGGCGGATTGCATTTACCACCACTATCGGAGCACTACACATGCAGCTTCAGGTGTGTGGGGTGTGTACACATCCCAGTGTGTTTTTGTTTCTGTCGAGCTCTCTGGTAGACTGCTCCCAAAAATTCACAGGTACAAATTGCAGACACACACACATTTGAAAATTCAAAACAATGTTCTTTATAATGAAAATTCACTTAACCTAAGCCCTCTTTTGGTATAGCAAAGAGCACTCGTCTCCAAACAAACTGGTAATTTGTACAAGTCCCTTATCAGTTCTGTGATACTTAGCTTGCAGCTGTGAGGCAATTCACAGTCCTTCTTCTTTCACAAAGTGAAACACACTTTGCTCTGGTTTAGTTTCAAAGCGGGGAAAAATCAGCACACAAAAGGTCAAAGTCAGTAAAGCAGTCACGAAACACAACTATCAGATAATCCTCCACAATGGCCAAACCCACAGGCTGCTCTTTATAGCAGCCTCACTAATTACCACAGCCCCACCCAACCACAGGTGGCCTCATTTTCTTTGATAATCTCTCATTTGTTGTTGCCGATGCATCGCTCTCCTCATGCGTGACTGTATCATTAACTCTTGTTCTGAATCCAAGGAGGAGCAAGAGAATTGATCTCCTTCTGAGCTGTCTGCCACACTCTCCTCCTCCCTGTCACTCATGTCTTCTTGGTCAGAGGAGCCTTTATCATCAGATTCCACTGGGGGGGGAGAAAGAGGCCTGCAGCATGTGGATGTCTCCCCCACATCCACAGTCCTTGGGGCAGGAGCTGGGCCAGAGCTAACCACAACACTGCACATGTGCAGGAAGTGAAATTTTGCAAGGGCACGTGTGTGTGTGTGTGTGAGAGAGAGATTTCGGCAATTTTTTTGTTTGTTTCTGCACATTTGCTTAATTATTAAATCAATTTACAAAGCCACTCATTGTGCAGATGTGATTCCAGGCAGCTAGACAACAATTAAAAACAATTTTTGAAAATATCCACTCTCAACAAAGGCATTAAAACCTATAAGGGCTGTTGAGAACAAACCAAACCACAAGTCAATATTCACACACACACACAAAAAAAAAAATCACAGGTCATCTAAGTTCTTGATCACCATATCTGGACCACATCCAGGTCTTCAGGCTTCTAGGAAAGACAAACGGGATTGTGGCCAATCTAATCTGTTGGGAAGTTGTTGGGAGAGTTAAGAGGAAAAATTTAGAAACAGTGGGAGAGGTTTTACAATGAGGTTGAGCCTATCCAAACAAACACGTGTCCAACCGAATCAGGAGACAAACAGGCTGGGGAAAAATTAAGTTTGTGAAGGCAGCTTGAATTGGATGAAATCCATCAAGTTGGGTTTCATATGGGTGCCTTCACATAACTTTATCTGTAATTAACCATAAACCTAAGGCAGCCTGTTAGATGCAAAAAGCCAGGTCCACGTGTGAAAATGATAATGATAATGATAATGATAATGATAATGGTAATGGTAATGATAATGAAAATGAAAATGAAAATGAAAATGAAAATGATAATGATAATGATAATGATAATGATAATGATAATGATAATGATAATGATGATGTTGTTGTTGTTGTTGTTATTATTATTATTATTATTATTATTATTATTATTATCATTATTATGTCAGTACAACACAGCAAACGAGATCACTATGCTGGATTTCGTATTTCATCACCAGTCGGGCGCTTCCCAAGCACCAAGGACTGGGTGATGTAGTGGTGAATTATGTTTGTCGATCCCAGTAAAGTGGCCTTTTGCAATTGACAGATGGAGATTTTGTCAATTCCGATGGTTTTCAAATGTCCACTCAGATCCTTTGGTACTGCGCCCAGTGTGCCAAGTACCACTGGGACCACTTTAACTGGCTTATGCCAGAGTTGTTGTAGCTCGATTTTTACATCTTCATATTTCACTAATTTCTCTAGCTGCTTCTCCTCAATTCTGCTGTCCCCTGGGATTGCGATGTCGATGATCCATACTTTCTTTTTCTCCACAATCACAATGTCTGGTGTGTTATTCTTCAGAATTCGGTCAGTCTGAAGTCGGAAGTCCCACAGTAATTTTGCTTATTGTTGTTGTTGTTGTTATTATTATTATTATTATTATTATTATTATTATTATTATTATTATCGCACAGACTGACTACAAGCATAGACACGATGCTGTGGCACAGATGATCCACTGGAACCTGTGCCAGAACTACCATCTACCAGTGGCAAAGTACTGGTGGGATCATAAGCCTGAAAAAGTGGTCAAAAATGAGCAAGCAAAACTACTGTGGGACTTCCGACTTCAGACTGACCAAATTCTGAAGCATAACACACCAGACATTGTGATCGTGGAGAAAAAGAAAGTATGGATCATCGACATCGCAATCCCAGGAGACAGCAGAATTGAGGAGAAGCAGCTAGAGAAATTAGTGAAATACGAAGATCTAAAAATCGAGCTGCAACGACTCTGGCATAAGCCAGTGAAAGTGGTCCCAGTGGTCCTTGGCGTGCTGGGTGCAGTGCCAAAGGATCTTGGTATAACAGGTATAACAAGAGGTATAACAAGCAGGAAGAGGGAGATTGTGATCCCCTTATATAGAGCGCTGGTGAGACCACATTTGGAGTACTGTGTTCAGTTCTGGAGACCTCACCTACAAAAAGATATTGACAAAATTGAACGGGTCCAAAGACGGGCTACAAGAATGGTGGAAGGTCTTAAGCATAAAACGTATCAGGAAAGACTTAATGAACTCAATCTGTATAGTCTGGAGGACAGAAGGAAAAGTGGGGACATGATCGAAACATTTAAATATGTTAAAGGGTTAAATAAGGTCCAGGAGGGAAGTGTTTTTAATAGGAAAGTGAACACAAGAACAAGGGGACACAATCTGAAGTTAGTTGGGTGAAAGATCAAAACCAACATGAGAAAATATTATTTTACTGAAAGAGTAGTAGATCCTTGGAACAAACTTCCAGCAGACGTGGTTGGTAAATCCACAGTACCTGAATTTAAACACATCTGGGATAAACATATATCCATTGTAAGATAAAATACAGGAAATAGTATAAGGACAGACTAGATGGACCATGAGGTCTTTTTCTGCCGTCAGTCTTCTATGTTTCTATGTTTCTATCTCAGCAGATATCATTGGAATTGACAAAATCTCCATCTGTCAATTGCAGAAGACCACTTTACTGGGATCGGCACACATAATTTGCCGCTACATCACGCAGTCCTAGGGGCTTGGGAAGCGCCGGACTGGGGATGAAATACGAAATCCAGCATAGTGATCTCGTTTGCGGTGTTATATTGTTGGAATAATAATAATAATAATAATAATAATAATAATAATAATAATAATAATAATAATAATAAATGTGAAACAGCAAAATTGAACAAACTGATTACAAAGTTAGACACTGCTTGATCATTCTCACTATCAGAAAGTTTCTCATTATTATTATTATTATTATTAATAATGCTAATGCTAATGCTAATGCTAATGCTAATAATAATAATAAGAAGAAGAAGAAGAAGAAGAAGAAGAAAGGTGAAACAGCAAAACTGATTACAAAGTTAGACACTGCTTGATCATTCTCACTATCAGAAAGTTTCTCCTTATTTCTAGGTTTAATCTCTCCTTGGTCAGTTTCCATCCATTATTCCTTATCTGGCCTTCTGGTGCCTTGGAAAACAGCCCAACCCCTCCTCTCTTTTGCAGCCTCTCAAGTATTGGAATACTGATGACTTTGCTCCCTTTTCTTTTATTGTGGGTACCCAGGAACTGAGATTGAATTCTATGTCCCATTTCCGCTCTTGGGAACCAGCCGTTCTTTAATAACCTTGGCAAAACCATCATCTCACTTTCCATCTCCATACCCTGAGAAAGTAAATGATCTTCTGGGACTTGCTGTGGAAGAATCTTCCTTAATCTGCACTCTTCAGAGTCCTGGACTTAAATTCCATGCATTCCTCAGTTGGCTGGGAATGCTGGGAGTTGAAGTCCACACATCTGGAGAGCAGCTATGTTGGGGAAGAAAGGCAGATTGGAACCATTGAATTTAACAGTGGGAAGAGAGGAGTTGGCCAAGAGGTTCTTATTTTGACCTGAAAACAGAAGATAGTTAGAATTTTTAGAAGTAAACAGCATATTTTTTGAGGGCTTAAGGGAGGAGGAGGAGGAGGAGGAAGAGGAGGAAGAGGAGGAGGAGGAGGAACATATTACTCCAACACTCCGCAGTCTGCATTGGTTGCCGATCAGTTTCCGGTCACAATTCAAAGTGTTGGTTATGACCTATAAAGCCCTTCATGGCACCGGACCAGATTATCTCAGGGACCGCCTTCTGCTACACGAATCCCAGCGACCAGTTAGGTCCCACAGAGTCGGCCTTCTTCGGGTCCCGTCGACTAAACAATGTCGTCTGGCGGGACCCAGGGGAAGAGCCTTCTCTGTGGCGGCTCCGACCCTCTGGAACCAGCTCCCCCCTGAGATTAGGATTGCCCCCACCCTCCTTGCCTTTTGCAAACTCCTTAAAACCCACCTCTGCCGTCAGGCATGGGGGAAATGAAACATCTCCCCCTTGCCCATGTTGTTTTGGTGTTAGATTGAGTGTGTTCTTTGTTTTTTAATATTCTGGGGTTGTTTTTTATGAATTTTTTAGCTTAAAATTGTAATGGATTGGTGGGTATTGGATTTGTTATTATGTATTGTTTTTACCATTGTTGTGAGCCGCCCCGAGTTTGCGGAGAGGGGCGGCATATAAATCCAATAAATCTAATCTAATCTAAGAGGAGGAGGAGGATATTGAGTTTGAAGGGACTTTGGAGGTCTTCTAGTCCAACCCCTGCTTAGGCAGGAAACCCTACACCACTTCATCAAATGGTTATCCAACATCTTCTTAAAAACTTCCAGTGTTGGAGCATTCACAACTTCTGGAGGCAAGTTGTTCCACGGACTAATTGTTCTAACTGTCACGAAATTTCTCCTTAGTTCTAGGTTGCTTATCTCCTTGATTAGTTTCCACCCATTGCTTCTTGTTCTACCCTCAGGTGTTTTGGAGAATAGGTTGACTTCTTCTTCTTTGTGGCAACCCCTGAGAAGGAGAAGGGGGGGAAGAAGGGAGGGAAGAAGGAAGGAAAGTTAGGAAGGAAGGAAGGAAGGAAGGAAAAGAAAGAGAGAGAGAGAGAGGAAGAAAGAAAGGAAGGAAGGAGGAAGAAAAGAAAGAAAGGAAGGAAGAAAGAAGGAAGGAAGGAAGGAGGAAAGAAGGAAAAAAAGAAAGAAAGAAGGAAGGAAGGAAAGAAGGAAAGAAGGAGAGAAGGAAAGGAGGAAAGGAGGAAAGAAAGAAAGAAGGAAGGAAGGAAGGAAAGAAAGAAAGAAAGAAGGAAAGAAAGAAAGAAAGAAAGAAGGAAGGAAAGAAAGAAGGAAGGAAGGAAGGAAAGAAGGAAAGGAAGGAAGGAAGGAAGGAAGAAAGAAAGAAAGAAAGAAAGAAAGAAAGAAAGAAAGAAAGAAAGAAAGAAAGAAAGAAAGAAAGAAAGAAAGAAACATTGTTGACTCACTGGGTCAACAAGGACAAAGTTCCATGGAATGAAAGCCAGCAGTTGTTGTCCTTGCACTGTGAATTGAATCAAATTCTCTCACACCCCAAAAGGCCAGCCTGGGCGGGCCTCACATGGCGATAGGAGCCAGTGTTTCTCACAGAACGGCCCTCCCTTGGCCCTCTCCAGATGGGAAAAAACCCCACCACTCCAGGTTTTTGCCTCTTCAGTCCAGGCGCTGCGTCTCAAGGTTTCTTCCGCTGTGGAGTTGCTCTCGAGAGATGGCACTTGGACCGCAGCCAGTTTCGATGGGGGCCTCCCAAACACTTGACGGCAGACACCCATGGGGCTGGGAGAGGCCGTGTCATTCCAATCAACCCTGCCCATCCAGAAATGGTGGGAATTATTATTTTTTCCCTTTTTTATTTTTGCAAAGACAAGGAAGCTTCTGGGCAAAGCCCCTTGATCAAGGTCAACTTGCAGGTTTGTGGAATATTGCCTTCCAAGCAGTGATGGGCTCCTATGGGTACGGTCATGTACACAGAACTGGTGGGAAAAAAATGGGGAATGATGATGATGATGATAATAATAATAATAATAATGATAATAATAATATCTAAAAAATCAATATTATTCTTATTATTATTATTATTATTATTAATAATAATAATAATAATATAATAATATAACAACAACAGAGTTGGAAGCAGTGATGGGCTACTACGGGTATTGTCAGGTGCACAGAACTGGTAGAAATTTTTTGGAGAATAATAATAATAATAATAATAATAATAATAATAATAATAACAACAACAACAACAACAACAACAGCAGCAGCAGCAACAACAAAAAAAAAGAGTAGGAAGCCGTGATGGGCTACTACGGGTATGATCAGGTAGGGAGAACCGGTAGAAAATTTTTGATTTTTTTTTCTTTTTTTTCCCTTCTGGCCTCTGGGTATGTTTTTCCTATCGTAGTAAATGAGGTTGATTGTGTATAATTTTAGAAGAGCTGTGTATTTGTGTGTGTGTATACATACACATACAGTTTATATAGTGCATAATGTATATTTTTGTGTGCCTGTGTGTAATATGTATGTACCCATATGGTATATATATATAGAATTAAAGAGTATACAGTGATACCTCGTCATACAAACTTTTCGAGATACAAACCCGGGGTTTAAGATTTTTTTGCCTCTTCTTACAAACTATTTTCACCTTACAAACCCACCGCCGCCGCTGGGATGCCCCGCTTCCAGACTTCAGTTGCCAGCGAGGCACCCGTTTTTGTGCTGCTGGGATTCTCCTGAGGCTCCCCTCCATGGGAAACCCCACCTCCGGACGTGTGTGTTTTTGCGATGCTGCAGGAGAATCCCAGCAGGGGAATCCCAGCATCGCAAAAACGAACGCTTCGCTGGCAACGTAAGTCTGGAGGTGGGGTTTCCCATGGAGGGGACCCTCAGTGAAATCGCAGCATCGCAAAAACACAAAGGTCCAGAGGTGGGGTTTTATGGATTTTGGTGTTTTTGCGATGCTGCAATTTAACTGATGCTCCCCTCGCTGGGGAACCCCACCTCCAGACTTCCGTTGCCAGCGAAGCACTCGTTTTCTGCTTGGATTCCCCTGCAGCATCGCAAAAACACACGCGTCTGGAGGTGGGGTTTCCCATGGAGGGGAGCCTCAGGGAAATCCCAGCAGTGCAAAAACAGGCACTTCGGCTGGCAAAAGGGATGAGTTTTGGGCTTGCACGCATTAATCGCTTTTCCATTGATTCCTATGGAAAACATTGTTTCGTTTTACAAACTTTTCACCTTAAGAACCTCATCCCAGAACCAATTAAGTCTGTAAGACAAGGTATCACTGTATTTTGTATGTTCAGTAATAGTAAATAGAGAGGGAAATTGTATCTCTTTGAGGCGAGCAGAGGCCAGGCATACTAACCCAAACCCTTGGCATGAGTGATATCAATTTGGCAACCTTTAAGCCAGTCATATGACCTTTAAGCCACCCCCTGTCACATGATTGTCAAGCCACTCCCACCTGGTCACATGGCTGACAAGCGACGCCCCTCAAATAAGCCACGCCCACAGTGTGGTAGTAAAAAAAAATTGCATCCCTTCAGTGCTTCCAACAGAAGTCCTCATCCAGCATCGTGGCCCATTTTGGGGGATCAATGAGTTAAACTCTAAACCCAGGAGGTCCTTGTAGGTCGCATTTTGTCCCAGCCGTCCTCCTCCGAGGGTTACCTGCTCCTTCTTCAGTGGCTTGGGTACGAAAGTGGAGTAATGCGATTTTCATCAGGGATTGAAGGCGTGACTGTAAAAATAATGCTGTTAGAGTCACCATGACACCAGCTGTTTTCAAGTCTAAAAAGCAAAAGCTGGATTAGAGAATATGGGGGGAAACCGGGGGGGATAAGGGGGGGGCGCTGCCCCTCAGGAACTGCAAAGCCTCCATTGGGGACAGGATTTCATCTCTGAAGAGATACAAGTCCCCAAACAAATTGCAGCCTGTGAGAGTTCACAGGGTAGCAATCCCAGGCTCAGACAGAAGGATATAAAAGAAATATGTCATTTGTTCCTCTAGGGCCTGTATCCTGCGGCTGAGATAGTGGCTGTTGAATTCCAGTATTCTTAATTTGGTTACAGTGAGCAAACTTCAAGAAAAGCATAAAAGTGGCAGGGGTTTAAATAGGGAGCCATTCTGGCAAGGAACCAATCAGAATTTTCCTACTCTACTTCCCTGTTGGACTAGAGTGAAAACTTCCCAGCTCCTTAGGACATAGAAATGTAAGGGCGTACATAAGTGCACCAGAGTGCCTACCGTCCCCTGTCCTATTGTCACTCCTATATCTCCTATATATTCTCTTCTATACCTGACAGTCTCAAAATGGGTGAACAGTGCAGTCAGGCAGTAGGGAAAGCAAGTAGGATGCTTGGCTGCATAGCTAGAGGTATAACAAGCAGGAAGAGGGAGATTGTGATCCCGCTATATAGAGTGCTGGTGAGACCACATTTGGAATACAGTGATCCCTCGAGTATCGCGAGGGTTACGTTCCAAGACCCCTCGCGATACTCGATTTTTCGCAATACAGTGCTGCGGAAGTAAAAACACCATCTGCGCATGCGCGCCCTTTTTTCCATGGCCGCGCATGCGCAGATGGTGTTTTTACTTCCGCACCTGAGAAGACCCAGGGAAGGTTCCTTCCGCCGCCCAGCAGCTGAGGAGCTGCCTGCCTGCCCGCCTGCCCGCCGCTTGTCCGCCCGCCGCTTGTCCGCCACTTGTCCGGCCGCTGCTTGTCCGCCCGCCACTTGTCCGCCCGCCGCTTTTCCGCCTGCCGCTTGTCCGCCGCTTGTCCGCCCACCACTTGTCCGGCCGCCGCTTTTCCGGCTGCCGCTTGTCCGCCGCTTGTCTGCCCGCCGCTTTTCCGCCCACCGCTTTTCCGCCCACCGCTTTCCCGCCCGCCGCTTTTCCGCCCGCCGCTTTTCCGCTGTCCGCCCGCCCGCCGCTCGCCTGCCCGCCGCTCGCCTGCCCGCCGCTCGGTGCACGATAGGGGTTTCCCCTTTGCGTGGGCGGCAGGGAATTCTGGGAGTTGAAGACCCAGGGAAGGTTCCTTCGGCCGCCCAGCAGCTGATCTGCTCGGCAGCGCAGTAGCAGCGAGGAGCCGAAGATGGGGTTTCCCCATTGCCCACGCAAAGGGGAAACCCCATCTTCGGCTCCTCGCTGCTACTGCGCTGCCGAGCAGATCAGCTGCTGGGCGGCCGAAGGAACCTTCCCTGGGTGCCGCCCGCCACTCGAGAGCAAGAGGGGGAGAGATAGAGAAAGAGAGAGAAGGAAAGAAAGAGATGAGAGAGGGAGGAAGAGAGTGTGAGAGAGGAAGAAGCAAGATAGAGAAAGAGAGAGAGAAAGAAAGATGAGAAAGGAAGGGAGTGACGTCATCGGGTGGAAAAATCGCGATATAGCGTTTCGCGAAGATCGAGATCGCGAAACTTGAGGGATCACTGTACTGTGTTCAGTTCTGGAGACCTCACCTACAAAAAGATATTGACAAAATTGAACGGGTCCAAAGACGGGCTACAAGAATGGTGGAAGGTCTTAAGCATAAAACGTATCAGGAAAGACTTCATGAACTCAATCTGTATAGTCTGGAGGACAGAAGGGAAAGGGGAGACATGATTGAAACATTTAAATATGTTAAAGGGTTAAATAAGGTCCAGGAGGGAAGTGTTTTTAATAGGAAAGTGAACACAAGAACAAGGGGACACAGTCTGAAGTTAGTTGGGGGAAAGATCAGAAGCAACATGACAAAATATTATTTTACTAAAAGAGTAGTAGATCCTTGGAACAAACTTCCAGCAGACGTGGTAGATAAATCCACAATAACTGAATTTAAACATGCCTGGGATAAACATATATCCATCGTAAGATAAAATACAGAAAATAATATAAGGGCAGACTAGATAGACCATGAGGTCTTTTTCTGCCGTCAATCTTCTATGTTTCTATGTTTCTATATTTTTTCCTGCTATTCTGTCATAGTTATATTTTACTCCTTTATTTTCTCCTTTAATACACCTTCATTGTGTATTATTGTGTATTGGACAAAACCAACCAACCAACCAACCAACAAATAAATAAATAAATAGCAATAGCATTTAGACTTATATACCGCTTCGTAGTGTTTTTACAGCCCTCTCTAAGTGGTTTACAGCAGGGGTCTCCAACCTTGGCAACTTTATGAGGTATGGACTTCAACTCCCAGAATTCCTCAGCCGTCATGGCTGGCTGAGGAATTCTGGGAGCTGAAGTCCACACCTCATAAAGTTGCCAAGTTTGGAGACCCCAGGTTTACCGAATCAGCCTACTGCCCCCAACAATCTGGGTCCTCATTTTACCCACCTCGGAAGGATGGAAGGCTGAGTCAACCTTGAGCCGGTGGTGAGATTTGAACTGCTGAACTACAGCTAGCAATTTGCTGAAGCAGCCTGCAGTGCTGCACTCTAACCACTGCGCCACCCGGACTCTTAACACCCCTCCCTCCTTAGTTCAGTGAATAATTTAGCATACATAATCATTGAGGTACGCGGGGTGTGTTACTACTCTAGTTGACATGCACAGTTCAGTCGAGGCATTGGCTGGAGAGGACATGTTTTCTCTCTTCTGCTGCGGAAACGTCTGGAATGGTGTGGCTCAATTTTGGTCATAAGTCAAGGACCACCCATATATAAGGCAGCAAAGTTCCAGGGAGGGAGGGAGCTGACTGAGTGAATAGAGAAAGTCTCATGGAGTTTGTTAGGGGGATTTGGAGAGGCATTATGACCTATAAAGCCCTTCATGGCATCGGACCAGATTATCTCCGGGACCGCCTTCTGCCGCACGAATCCCAGCAACCGGTTAGGTCCCACAGAGTTGGCCTTCTCCAGGTCCCATCGACTAAGCAATGTCGTTTGGCGGGACCCAGGAGAAGATCCTTCTCTGTGGCGGCCCCGACCCTCTGGAACCAGCTCCCCCCAGATATCAGAGTTGCCCCCACCCTCCTTGCCTTTCGCAAGCTCCTTAAAACCCACCTCTGTCGTCAGGCATGGGGGAATTGAGACTTTCCCTTCCCCCTAGGCTTATAGAATTTATACATGGTATGTTTGTATGTATGATTGGTTCTTTAAATTGGGTTTTTTAGATTGTTTTTAATATTAGATTTGTTTACATTGTCTTTTTATATTGCTGTTAGCCTCCCCGAGTCTTCGGAGAGGGGCCGCATACAAATCTAATAAATAATAATAATAACAACTTTAAGACCTGTGGACTTCAACTTCCAGAATTCTACCTGATCAATTCTGTAAGTTGAAGTCCACATATATTAAAGTGGCTACGCTTGGAGATCCCTGGTCAGTGAAGGGCTGTATTTCTTTTGCTACCACACGGTGGGTGTGGCTTATTTGTGGGTGTGGCTTACTGGCCATGTGACCAGGTGGGAGTGGCTTGCTGATCATGTGACCGGGCAGTGGCTTAAAGGTCATGTGTCTGGCTTAAAGATGGCCAACTTGATGTCACTCACGTCAAGAGTTTGGTTTAGGGTGCCTGGCCTCTCCTCGCCTCAAAGAGATAAAATTTACCTCTCTACTTACTATTACTGAACATCCAAAATATACTATTTAATTCTATGTATATATGCCGTAGGTGTACATACATATTACACATAGGGACCCAAATTATCTACTATATAAACTGTATGTGTATGTACACATACACACACACAAGCACAGCTCTTCTAAAATTATACACATTCAACCTCATTTACTGCGATAGCAAAAACATACCCAGAGCCCAGAAAGGAAAAAAAGGGAAAAAAATCAAAATTTTCCTACCGGTGCTGCATACCTAACCGTACCCATAGGAGCCCATCACTGTCCCCAGTGCTAAGAAACAATCTTGGAGCTTTCATTCTTCAATATGTTTATAAATGACTTTTATGAAGATGTGGAACGCCTCTTTGATTTGCAGCTCGTGCAAAAACTGGGTGGACTATTTAATATTCTAGAAGACATCAATGCATACCATAAAGCGATTGTGATAGATTAGAGAAATTGACTGCAATTAACAGAATAACGTTTAACAGAGGGCGGTGCAATCATTAGGAAAGAATAATCCCATCCATGAAGGATGGAGTGGAGGAGAATACTTGGAATTTGTAACACTGCTTGCCTAAAAGGATTTTGGTCGATTGCAAACTGAATTATAAGCAACTTTATAATGCAGCTGCAAAAATGAAACATGTGAAATACAGTTGTCAAATCAAAGGAAAAAAATGTTCTACTTTTATTTTGCTTCGTCTTTGTGTGTCTAATTTTTAGTACCAAACTTTAAGAACAAGAGAAGGGTAGCCAGCAAAATCAGGATGAACCTGGTCAGCCCATTAAGGGACAAATAGCTCCTTTCTTAATGCCAAATATTCATTTTGATGGGTAACTACTCACACAAGTACAAATCATCCCTAATCCAATTTTAATCATTGATGCAGTTGAGAAAACTGACCAGTACTGACTGTTTAAATTGGGTCCATTCAATTCGTGTCTGCATCAATTTGGAAGAAACTTTTCTGAATTGCTCAAATGGATTTGAAGTCTCCCTGATTCAATTTGCAGATATATTCTGCGGAATCAATCTCTAATCAGATTACCAAGCCGAAGCAGTAATTAAAGTGTCCCTGAAATATAACTTCAGCTTAAAAAGCTCCAAAGGTGAATCTATCAGGTGAAGTCTGCATTCTCAAGCTGTTTTTTAATCACAAGTGACAGTGCTTCACTAAAATATTATTTGCCCAGGTTCGCCTGGTGCGCCAGTTGCGGCCCTATTTGGACCGGGAGTCATTGCTCACAGTCACTCATGCCCTCATCACCTTGAGGCTCGACTACTGTAATGCTCTCTACATGGGGCTACCTTTGAAAAGTGTTCGGAAACTTCAGATCGTGCAGAATGCAACTGCGAGAGCAATTATGGGCTTCTCTAAGTATGCCCATATTAGTCCAACACTCCGCAGTCTGCATTGGTTGCCGAACAGTTTTCGGTCACAATTCAAAGTGTTGGTTATGACCTATAAAGCCCTTCATGGCACCGGACCAGAATACCTTTGGGACCGCCTTCTGCCGCACGAATCCCAGCGACCGGTTCGGTCCCTCAGAGTTGGCCTTCTTCGGGTCCCGTCAACTAAACAATGTCGTCTGGCGGGACCCAGGGAAAGAGCCTTCTCTGTGGTGGCTCCAACCCTCTGGAACCAACTCCCCCCTGAAATTAGGATTGCCCCTACCCTCCTTGCCTTTCACAAACTCCTTAAAACCCACCTCTGCCGTCAGGCATGGGGGAACTGAAACATCTCCCCCTTGCCCATGTTGTTTTGGTGTTGGATTGATTGTTTATAATTAACAGAATAACGTGCTTGTTTTTTAATATTCTGGGGTTGTTTTTAATGAATTTTTTAGCTTAAGATTGTAATTGGATTGGTGGGTATTGGATTTGTTACTATGTATTGTTTTGTTATTGTTGTGAGCTGCCCTGAGTCTGCGGAGAGGGACAGCATATAAGTCCAATAAATCTAAACTAATCTTATCTAATCTAATCTAATGATGATGATGATGATGATGATGATGAAGAAGAAGAAGAAGAAGAAGAAGAAGAAGAAGAAGAAGAAGAAGAAGAAGAAGAAGAATTATTTGTATATGCTGCCCCTCTCCGAGGACTCAGAGCGGATCACAACAACAAACAATATGGTTCAAATCCAATAATTATAAACTAAATTTAAGAAACCCACTCCCATTAAAAACAATCAACGCTACAATGGAGCAGATCCTTTCTTAAAAGGTTCATTTTCTGATCTAGGCCCCGGGGCGGGCCACCATTCCTGGCACTACCGGAACAGGCCTGGAGCGATGGAGTGCAGAAGTGCATGCGTGCACCAGGAGCAGGATTCAGCTTCTGTCCATGCGCAGAAGCTAAATCTTGTGCGAGAACACGTGTATGCGAGATTTCTGGTTTTTCGCTTCTGCGCATGCGCAGAAGCTAAAAGGCCCGAAAATAGGCCCAAAGGTAAGTCACCACTACTGCTTGCCCCACTGCTTATCACTGATCATCCTGCCACTCGCTGCCACTCTTCCGCAAGCGAACTGCCCCAGTGATCCACTGAGCCGCTGGTGGCTGCTCCGCCACAAGTGGCCTGCCCAGCCCTTACCTGGCTGCAGGAGCCCTTTCACCTCCTGCAGGGACGCCAAGAAGATGGGCCATGGCGCAGGGAGCAGGCTGGGTGGCCCCGAGCTCTGGCTGCACGGCCTGCTCTTTGCTCTCCTGCACCGCCGGGATGTCTCAGCATGGCGATGGTGCCCTGGCAAGTCGTGGCCTTCAGGAGCACAATGCTGCTCCTGAATAGTGATGGGCGAAACCAACGGTGTTTGGGTTTGGCAAGTTCGGATGAACTTTACGCAAAATTCGGCCGAATCCGAACTGAACCCGAACTCGAACCCGAATGTGGGATCCCTCCCATGAAGAGATTCCAGAGGCCGAGCTTTGACGTCATCGGCAGGTTGCTAAGGACCCCAAGGTGATCACTTCCTGGATTCCATGCCAGTGATGTCAAAGCTCCGAACGCCGAACACGACCCCGAACTTTGCCTGAAGTTTGAAAAAATTTCGGGTTCGGGTTCGGCATACTGAACACCGCAAAATTCGGTACGGACCTGAATTGTGCAGGTTCAGTTCGCCCATCACTACTCCTGAAGGCCATCGGGGCGCCGTCACCACATGTGCCAAGAGATGCCTGCGGCCAGGGAGAACAAGCCACGCGACCAGTGCTCAGGTAGGTCACTTTTGTTGCCAGCCACAGCTGCCACTCTAGGCTCCATAGTGAGATTCGGCTACTGTGCATGTGCAAGACCTATAAAGCCCTTCATGGCATCGGACCAGAATATCTCCGAGACTTCCTCCTGCCACACGAATCCCAGCGGCCGATTAGGTCCCACAGAGTTGGCCTTCTCCAGGTCCCGTCGACCAAACAATGTCGGCTGGTGGGACCCAGGGGAAGAGCCTTCTCTGTAGCGGCCCCAATCCTCTGGAATCAACTCCCCCCAGAGATTTGTACCACCCCCACTCTCCTTGCCTTTTGATAGGCACTGAAAATCCACCTATGCCGGCAGGTCTGGGGCTGTGATAAATAGCACTCGCACCGCCCAGTAGTTTGAATGATGGACGATTGATTAACAGGGTTTTTATCTTTTTAACTTTCTAATTATTCATAATTAATTATTGTTAAATTGAATTTTACTCTTGTAAGCCAACCCGAGTCCGCAAGAAGAAGGACGGCCTATAAATTGAATTAATAAATAATAAATTTAATAGCAATAGCATTTAGACTTATATATTGCTTCACAGTGCTTTTACAGCCCTCTCTAAGCAGTTTACAGAATCAGCCTATTGCCCCCAACAATCCGGGTCCTCATTTTACCCACCTCGAAAGGATGGAAGGCTGAGTCAACCGTGAGCTGGTGGTGAGATTTCAACTGCTGAACTACAGCTTCCAGTTAGCTGAAGTAGCCTGCAGTGCTGCACTCTAACCACTGCACCATCCCGAGCAATTAGAATAGAATAGAATAGAATAGAATTTTTATTGGCCAAGTGTGATTGGACACACAAGGAATTTGTCTTGGTGCATATGCTCTCAACGTACATAAAATAAAATATACATTTGTCAAGAATCATGTGGTACAACACTTAATGATTGTCATAGGGGTCAAATAAGCAATGAAGAAGCAATATTAATAAAAATCGTAGGATATAAGCAACAAGTTACAGTCATACAGTCAACATGGGAGGAAATGGGTGATAGGAATGATGAGAAAAACTAGTAGAATTGAAGTGCAGATTTAGTAGAAAGTCTGACAGTGTTGAGGGAATTATTTGTTTAGTAGAGTGATGGCATTCGGGAAAAAACTGTTCTTGTGTCTAGTTGTCTTGGTGTGCAGTGCTCTGTAGCGACGTTTTGAGGGTAGGAGTTTAAACAATTTGTGTCCAGGATGTGAGGGGTCAGTAAATATTTTACCCACCCTCTTTTTGACGCATGCAGTATACAGGTCCTCAATGGAAGGCAGGTTGGCAGCAATTGCTTTTTCTGCAGTTCTGATTCTCCTCTGAAGTCTGTGTCGGTCCTGTTGCGTTGCAGCACCAAACCAGACAGTTATAGAGGTGCAGATGACAGACTCAATGATTCCTCTGTAGAACTGTATCAGCAGCTCCTTGGGCAGTTTGAGCTTCCTGAGCTGGTGCAGAAAGAACATTCTTTGTTGTGCTTTTTTGATGATGTTTTTGATGTTAGGTGACCATTTTAGGTCTTGAGATATGATAGAACCTAGAAATTTGAAGGTCTCTACTGTTGATACTGTGTTGTCTAGTATTGTGAGAGGTGGAAGGGTTTCTCTTAATGCAGCTTTTCTCCATTTCTCCAGTGATGCAGAACTGGGGAATTCTGGGAGTTGAAGTCCACATATCTTAAACTCTCCAAGATTGAGAAACACCACTGGAGTCCCATCCATCCAGCAAGTTAGCCTGAAGTTTTACCACCATGGTAGCTGTTTTTATTTTTTTTTTCCCCTTGCAGAAGTCTTCTTTTATTTATGGCTCTCTTGCTGAATCCATTTATGACCCCCTCCCCTTCTGTTGCTTGGCATAAGTGCTGGGAAAGTTTGCTCACTGCTGACAAAGGAGAATCTAGCCATGTTATTCCTACCCCCAGCATTTCCCCCAACAGCCCCCCCTCTTTCTGGTGGGGCCAGTAGCCACCTAAGCAATTGTTTCCAGGGCAACAAGAAACCTTAATATTTACATCAAACGTGGAATGGAAAAGTACATGTTGCAAAAAAAAAAAAAGACGAATTGGGAGGGGAGAAAATAGGACGTGATACGCCGCGGTTTATATACACTGCTCAAAAAAATTAAGAACACATCCTAGATCTGAATGAATGAAATATTCTAATGGAATACTTTGTTCTGTACCAAGTTGAATGTGCACAACAGCATGTGAAATTGATGGTCAATCAGTGTTGCTTCCTAAGTGGGCAGTTTGATTTCACAGAAGTTTGATTTACTTGGAGTTCTATTGTGTTGTTTAAGTGTTCCCTTTAATTTTTTTGAGCAGTATATTAACGGTGCATTTGTTCTCTACATAGGCTTCCTTTTGTGTCAAAGAATGGGGTCTCCCATGTTTTATTTATTTGTTTGTTTATTTGTTTATTTATTTATTTATTTATTTATTTATTTATTTAGTTAGTTAGTTAGTTAGTTAGTTAGTTAGTTAGTTAGTTAGTTAGTTAGTTAGTTAGTTAGTCCAATACATAATACACATTGAAGAGAATAGATATGTAGTAATATAACTAAAGAAACGAATAGAAGAAAAAATATAAAAGTATAGGTGAACATATTTGAAAGGAAGAAAAGATAAATGAGATAAAGGAGAGACAATTGGACAGGGGACAGAAGGCACACTGGTGCACTTATGCACGCCCTTTACTGACCTCTAAGGCACCTGGAGAGGTCAATCGTGGATAGTCTAAGGGAAACATTTTGGGGGTTAGGGGATGACACTAATGAGTCAGGTAATGAGTTCTACGCTTCGACAACTCGGTTGCTGAAGTCATATTTTTTACAGTCAAGTTTGGAGCGGTTAATATTAAGTTTGAATCTGTTGCATGCTCTTGCGTTGTTGTGGTTGAAGCTGAAGTAGTCATTGACAGGTAGAACGTTGCAGCATATGATCTTGTGGGCAATACTTAGATCGTGTTTTAGGCATCATAGTTCTAAACTTTCAAGAACAAGGATTGATAGTCTGCTTTCGTAGGGTATTCTGTTTCGAGTGGAGGAGTGAATGTTACGGCTGAGGAGTGAAATTTGCTGCAATCTTTTCCCCCAAGTCTTCTTCAACTTGATGAATGAAAACTGGTGTTCTTTTACTTTTAAGAAGAAGAGATTTCTGAAAATATTTAATATTTCAGTAAACTCGACTGCAGGAAATACGACTTTAGTAACCGAGTAGTCGATGCATAGAATTCACTGCCTGATTCTGTAGTATCATCACCTAACCCCCCAAATCTAACCCTGAGACTATCCACTGTTGACCTTTCCTGATTCCTAAGAGGTCAGTAAGGGGCGTGCATAAGTGCCCTAATGTTTCTCTCTTACTAGTATCATGTACATAAACATTGTTATATCTTTGTATACTACCAATACGTACTTGACAAAACAAACAAACAAATATAAATGGACTGACTAGATATACCCAGTTCTTGCAATCGTTCTTCATATGTTTTATCCTCCAGTCCCCTAATCATCTTCTGGTTCCAAAGATGCTTTTCCTTTTTCTTTTCTTTTAATTTTATTTATTTGTGTTTTTTTACAAATATAACATACAAGAAAAAAGAAAAAACATACATAAAGACATACACATACAACATTTGGGAAATGAAACTTTCCCCACTTTTTGGATGTTTGATCAGAGAATTTTACTTCTTTTACATAGTATTAATTTTTCAATTCTTTTATTCGACGTGTTGCTTTGCGTAGATTTTTATTTATTTTTTATTGCTCTTTTCTTTAGCCAAAGATGCTTTTCCATAAGACAACTGGACTTCCTTGTTTTGTTTTGATTTTTTTCCTTTGAAAACATTTCGCTTCTCATCCAAGAACATTCTTCAGTTCTGAACTCAATGCCATTAATTTGCCTCAAATTAGCTAGCAGTAAATACAAAACTCCTCCAAATTTTCAAAAAAATGTCTTTCATAAGCAAAGAACAAACTACATCCTGGCTAGGTGGATGGGTGAGAATTCCATGTTCTTTTATTGGTTCCTAGGAATTATTATTTTTAAAGGGGAAAAAAAACCCCACTCTATTTCTTTATGCATGAAAAGAACTCGTAAGTGAGAAACAAAGAATATGGGAGAAAGCAAAACTCCTAGGTTTGTCCTTCTGTGCCACGTAGAAGCTGGGAAACAGACTTGTTTTGAAAAGGAGTGAAATCTTGTTTGGCCTAGCCTTTGGCTAATAGCCTTTCTCTTTAAGAGGGAAAACACTGGAACTCTATGGTCATTTGACAACTGCTATTTACTTGGAGATCAATTGAGCGGGAAAGGGTTGGCTAATCTCCAAGCAGACATTGTGAGCCCTTACAGCAGAATCGGCTCCCTGCCGTGGTTTATTGCATATCCTTGTGGCTCCCTCCAAGCTGATCCCATTGAACCAGCTGCAATTATTCAAATTTCAGGTCCCTTCCAATTGTCCTTTCTCTTCCCCCCCCCCCTCTGGACCACCAGCTGTTTGCTGCTGAACTGGACTAGTAGCCACTTGCTTGCAATTTTCCTACCTGTAAGCAGGGGTGGAATGCTGCCCGGACAGGGGGGGACACAAGGGGTAGCAAAAATGGAGCTCCACCCCAGAGCATCCAATTTGCACTGAAAGATGTTGGGGGGAAAATGCAGGGCGTCTTGCATAAGTCACACCCACAGTGTGGTAGTAAAATATTTGGTAGCCCTTCACTTCCTGTAAGCATCTTCCAAGTGTCGACACTGACATGAAGGGACATCTTTTCCAATCAGCGGTTTCCCCGAATAGTATTGGGTGGGGGGTTGGTTTATTGGTTATATACATTAAAAACAGGGTACAGAAAAGTAAAGGGAATATATATAATGTACATTCTAGCAATTATAGTTTACTTATATAGCATGCGTGATTGGGGAAGGAGAGGGAAAGAAGGGGAAAAGGATTTAGAAAGAAGGGAAAGAAATACAAGAGGAGGACGAATAGAAATATAAAGTAAGAAAAGAGTACTAAGAAGAGTGGGGGGGCAGAGTTAGAGCTGGGGCTTCTATGTTTTGGGGGCCTGTGGTTTAAGCATATAGGTGGTATAGATTTTCCTGAAGTTTTATCCATATGTATTTGACGTAGTTGCTAGTGCCATCATTTATCAGTGATTTATGAGTTTGTTCATTCAGTTTCTTTGTAGTTCAAAATTTGTGTCGATCGATGTTTACAGTTTATCATTTCAATTTGATATTATGATTCGTGTCGTTATTTACTGGTTTTACACGTTGTTTTAGTTGGACATTTTTCTTGATGTATAATTTTTAAGTAATTTCTTTTTTTTTAACCAATGGTACCATAGTATTGTTTTGTTAAACCATTAAAACAATCTTTCCCTTCCACCCAGTGATGGGCTCCACCTGGTACAGATGGGATCGGCGATCCGTTAGCCCTTTTGGGGCAGCCAAAACTTTTACTGCCACACTGTGGGTGTGGCTTATTTTGTGGGTGTGGCTAGATGATCATGTGACTGTGTAGGGGTGGCTTGCCAGTCATGTGGCTAGATGGGAGTGGCTTGAATGATCATCATTATTCAAGTCCTCGACTTAGAACCTCACCAGTGTCGTTTGCTGGGGTGACAATTTGCTTTGCGTTCCCTGCGCTCTACTTCCTGGGTGGCCCCTTCCTCAGGCTGGGCAACCAGGCGAACGGGTGCTGATCAGCTGTTGAGAAAAGCGGGGGGAGGAAATGGGCCCCCTGCAACTCCTGCTGGTGCTGGTCTCCCTGCTGCTTTGCGAGGAGGAGGAGGAGGAGGAGGGGAGGGGAGATTTAAAAATATCGGAAAGCCGAGGGAGCCGAGGTTATTATTGCCGCACGACACCTTTTCATGTTCAGCTGCGGGTGGAGTGAGGAAAAAGACCGCAGCCCAGACTGCTTTGGAATGGCTGGACTCGGCTTTCCTTTTTTGCCCTGCTCTGCTGCTGCAAGCTCGCCGCTTTTTTCCTCTTTCCTCCTTCCTGGCCTTGGGAGGTTTATTTATTTTATTTATTTATTAATTAGATTTGTATGCTGCCCCTCTCCGCAGACTTGGGGCGGCTAACAACAGTAAAAATACAATATGAACAAATCTAATATTAAAAGTAATGGAAAAAAACCCAATTTAAGAAACCGATCATACATACAGACATACCATGCATAAATTTTATAAGCTAAGGGGGAAGGGAATATCTCAGTTCCCCCTGCCTGACGACAGAGGTGGGTTTTAATGAGCTTACGAAAGGCAAGTAGGGTGGGGCAGTTCTAATCTCCGGGGGGAGCTGGTTCCAGAGGGTCGGGGCCACCACAGAGAAGGCTCTTCCCCCGGGTCCCGCCAAACGACATTGTTTAGTCGACGGGACCCAGAGAAGGCCAACTCTGTGGGACCTAACTGGTCGCTGGGATTCGTGCGGCAGAAGGCGGTCCCAGAAATATTCTGGTCCGATGCCATGAAGGGCTTTATAGGTCATAACCAACAGGTTGCCGGTGAGGTGGGTGGGGATCCAGGCAGCAGAGAGAGAAGCTTTTCCGAGGCCAGGAAGGAGGAAAGAGGAAAAAAGCAATGAGCACGCAGCTTAAGGGAAAAAAAGGAGAGCCGAGCCGAGCTCGGTAATCCAGGAAGTGACTGCCACCAGTCAGCTGAAGCTGTGCAGGCATCTTCATTTCCGCCGGTGGAACTGTGTTCCACCCCGTCCTGCCTGCTTCCCACCCCTGCGTGAGATTATACTTCCGCACAAGCACCCGAAGTGGTATCTCATGCAAGGATGCTCACACAGGCTTCTGCGCATAGAAGCAAAAATAGGGCAAGAATTGTGTCCTCACATGAGATTTGCTTCGAGCACATGTGCCAAAGTGATATCTCATGCGGGGGCCACACACATGCGCAGAAACGAAAGAAGGACAAAAATTGCCGAAATCTCACCTATGCGAGCACTACGCACGGGCAGCTGGTGTGATTCTGGTAAAAATTACCAGTTTTTTTACCCAAATCTCGCTGCCGCAAGGACATCAACACGAGATTTCAGCTGCTGCACATACGCGGCAGCCAAATCTTGCTGCGGTACCTAGAGCGGCAGCTTGGAGCACCAAGCAACAACTGCCTGCCCGAGCTCCAGCCAGGTGGCCTTCACTTTGCTGTCCTGCACTGTAGGCATCTCTCAGCACATGTGGGAGAGCAGGGAGCTCGGGGCCGCACTGCCTGCTCCCCAAGAGATCAAAGGTAAGAGCCACAGTGCGGTGGAGTGGGCAGGCCGCTCGTTGCAGTGTCAAGGTGTGGGGGGAGCAGTATGGTGGCGGCTGGCAGCATGGCAGGGAGATGGGAGTGGAGACCCTTCACTGCTTCCACCATTCTGCTTTGGTCTCTCAACTAGTGATGGGCAAACCCAATGGTGTTCAGGTTCAGCAAGTTTGGACGAACTTTATGCAAAATTCAGCCGAACCCGAACCGAACCCGAACGGGGAATCCCTCCTATGAAGAAATTCCGGGGGCGGAGCTTTGACGTCATCGGCAGGTTGCTAAGGACACCAAGGCAATCATTTCCTGGATTCCATGGAATCCAGGAAGTGATCACCTTGGTGTCCTTAGAAACCTGCTGGTGACGTCAAAGCTCCGAACGCCGAACATGACCCCAAACTTTGCCCGAAGTTTGGAAAAATTTCGGGTTCGTGTTTGGCATACCTAACACTGCAAAATTCAGTATGGACCCGAATTGTGCATGTTCAGTTCGCCCATCACTACTCTCAACTTCCAAACTTGCTATGATTAAAAAAAACCCAAAGCCGCCGACCGCAACAGGCGTAGCAGAACCCAAACTAAAATACATCTTGGTTCAAGTCCTATCCCACCAGTTCTCCGAGAGATAAATTAAAAGTCTTGAAGAAGAAGCCAAAGTAAATGTGAGTCAGAAAATGGGAGACACGATACCAAAGCTATTAATTCGGTGAATTGTATTCCGTGCCGAATGGCTTTTCTTAAATTCTGGACAATTTAGAAAATGCTTAACTCTGGTGGTTTTAGTTTGGGAGTACTCCATTTATGACCACAATTGAGCCTCCACATTTTTTTTTTAATATCTTTATTAAGCATTTACATGTAAAAGAGAGAGAAAAATAACATAACAGGAGAAGATAAAAGAAAAAAAAGGGGGGGAAGAAAAGAAAAAGCACATAAAAACATACAAAGACATAGAAATATATACTGTATATACAATCATTTTGCAGTAATTTAGATTTCTTTACATATTGTTGCATTTATAATGTACGCTGCCCTGAGTCGCCTCGAGAAGTAAATAGATAAAATAGATAGAAATCTAATAAACAAACAAACAAACAACAACAACAGAGTTGGAAGGGACCTTGGAGGTCTTCTAGTCCAACCCCTTGATTAGGCAGGAAACCCTACACCACTTCAGACAGATGGTTATCCAAAATCTTCTTAAAAACAACCATTCACCAATATCTTTTTTTTCCTACCGATTCTGCGTACCACACTGTATCCGTAGGAGCCCGTCACTAGTAGTACTGTATCCCCTTCTATCAAAGCTGGGTGGAAACTCTCTGTTTTTCCAATCCGCTTATCCAGATACTTTGCGATCTCTTTGTATCTCTTCATTTGGGTGAATTTTTTTTTCCCAAGGAAGCGTAAGAAAGGGCAAAAGCGACCAAGGTTATAATGCTTACCACAAAGAACTTAATAATACGTCTTCAGGCAGCATCTCTAATCTCATTGAGTAAACTAACTTGCTCTGCGAACTTCACCTTCCTGTAATAACAGTGGTTCTTCGAACAGATTAGCTGGTCCGGAGGGACCGTCGCTAGTAACAGGATTCTCGGTTTGGAATTCTTCCGTCAATTACGCCTTGGACACTAGACGAAGGATAACATTTGCAAGGGGCCTGGATTATTTGGTTATCAGGGTTTTCTCCTTTGCTGCGATTCCGCTTTTATTTATTCCTTGGGTTGATCTCGTGCTTTTGTGCTCAATCAAATGCTTCGGGATAAGATTTCAACAGTTGTTTAAATACAGAAGCCAATTCGAACCAAATGCCCCCAAAATGAAAACTGCTGCTAAAAGCAAAAGAGATAAGGGTCCCAGAGGGGGTTCTGTCTTGCCTTCTTCCTTCCTTCCTTCCTTCCTTCCTTCCTTCATTCATTCATTCATTCATTCCTCCCTCTCTTCCTTTCTTTTCCCTTCCCTACCCTCCTTCCTCTTTTCCCTTTCTTCCTTCCTTCCTTCCTTCCTTCATTCATTCCCCCCTCTCTTCGTTTCCTTTGCCTTCCCTTTCCTACCCTCCTTTCTCTCTCCCTTCCTTCCTCCCTCCCTCCCCTCTTCCCTTCCCTCCTCCCTCCCTCCCCACTCCCTCCCTTCCTCTCTTCCCTTCCTTCCTTCATTCATTCCTCCCTCTCTTCCTTTCCTTTCCCTTCCCTTTCCTACCCTCCTTTCTCTCTCCCTTCCTTCCTCCCTCCCTTCCCTCTTCCCTTCCCTCCTCCCTCCCTCCCCATTCCCTCCCTTCCTCTCTTCCCTTCCTTCCTTCCTTCATTCCTCCCTCTCTTCCTTTCCTTTCCCTTCCCTTTCCTACCCTCCTTTCTCTCTCCCTTCCTTCCTCCCTTCCTCTCTTCCCTTCCTTCCTTCCTTCCTTCTTTCCTTCCTTCCTTCCTTCCTTCCTCCTTCCTTCCTTCCTTCATTCATTCCTCCCTCTCTTCCTTTCTTTTCCCTTCCCTACCCTCCTTCCTCTCTCCCTTCCTTCCTCCCTCCCTTCTCTCTTCCCTTCCCTCCTCCCTCCCCACTCCCTCCCTTCCTCTCTTCCCTTCCTTCCTTCCTTCATTCCTCCCTCTCTTCCTTTCCTTTCCCTTCCCTTTCATACCCTCCTTTCTCTCTCTCCTTCCTTCCACCCTCCCTTCTGTTCTGTCTGAGTCCCCCCAGAAGCCAACACCAACCAAAAAGAGTAGCCAGACACACTGGTAAAAAGCAAAGGCAGTTTATATACTGGAAAGCAAACACAGGTAACAAAAACTGTTCTTACAGACAGGAACACGATGAAGCTTCACAGAGGTTTCACGAAGACCAGGCAATAAAACAGGATTCTTGCTGGCAAAAACAACACTGGAGATAATAAAACCCACGCCTCCCCCAAGTCTTTCAGCCTTCTAGGCCACAAGCCAAGATCAGAGATGCCAAGAATCGAAGCAAGGTCACAGGACTCCCAGTTGATAACTCTCCAGAAGACTGTAAGGGCGGGCCTGCCTTTTCAACCCTGCTGAGGAGAACCACACCCAAACCCAGCTGTTGTCAATTCAGGGATGGAAATATCTTTCTAATTGGCCCCTTCTTTTAGCTGCTCGTCTCTGCCTCATGTCTATTATAGCCTGTGCGTCTTCATCCAATGAATCCAGGCTACTAGCTGGGGAGAGCCCCCCCCCCCCCCCGGGGGTCTCAGGCTGCTCTCCCTCCTCTTCCTGACGTTCCTCTCCCCTGTCTGCCTGGTCCTCCCCCTCCTGGTCACTGTCCTCCTCCTCTGGGCATGGATCCGGCAGAGCTCCAGCCGGTCCCTGAGGAGCCTCAGGCTGAATCACAACACCTTCCCTCCTCCCTTCCCTCCTCCCTCCCTCTCTTCACTTCCTTCCTTCTTTCCTTCTTTCCTTGCTTCCACCCTCTTTTCCCTTCCCTTCCCCTTCCTTCCTTCCTTCCCTCCCTCCTTCCTTCTTTCCTTTCTTTCCTTCCTTCCTTTCCTTCCTTCTTTCCTTTCTCTCTCTCATTCCTTCCTTCCTTTCTCTCCTTTCTCTCCTTCCTTCCTTCCTTTCTCTTCATCCTTCTTTCTTTCTTTCTTTCTTTCTTTCCTTCCTTATTTTATTTTTTTCCCCATTGCTTTGGAATCTGCTCCTAATAATGAACAATCCTAATAATTAACCCATCCAGTTTAGTTGTCCTGAAAAGGTTTTTTTTTTAAGAGAAGCACTTTTTTTGTTGTTCTTCTTCTCCTCTCCCCAAAAAGACAGGTGTGTTCTGAGCTCATATCTCCAACAGAGAGTATTTGCAAGGAATCCTTGAAATATATATATATATAAGCTTTATGAGGAAACATGATCCATAAGTCTCCTTTTTCTTTTGAACTCCTGGCTCAGGGGCTCTCCCCAGCAATAACTCACCTTCTGAGTCCCCAAATACACATCCACGCAGCTTGCAACCACATCAAAATTTGCACATCCGATTGGGTTATCTTTTCCAATAGTCCCAAACCAGATGTTCAAAGCCACAGTGGGAAAAAAAAGGAAAGCTGCCACTATCACTCATACCAATGGCTGGAGTCACAGTAGAAACATAGAAACACAGAAGATTGATGGCAGAAAAAGACCTCATGGTCCATCTAGTCTGCCCTTGTACTATTTCCTGTATTCTATCTTAGGATGGATATACGTATGTTTATCCCAGGCATGTTTAAATTAAGTTACTGTGGATTTACCAACCATGTCTGCTGGAAGTTTGTTCCAGGCATCTACTACTCTTTCAGTAAAATAATATTTTCTCATGTTGCTTCTGATCTTTCCCCCAACTAACCTCAGATTGTGTCCCCTTGTTCTTGTGTTCACTTTCCAATTAAAAACACTTCTCTCCTGAAACTTATTTAACCCTTTCACATATTTCAATGTTTCGACCGTGTCCCCCCTTTCCCTTCTGTCCTCCAGACTATACAGATGGAGTTCATGAAGTCTTTCCAGATACGTTTTATGCTTAAGACCTTCCACCATTTTTGTAGCCCGTCTTTGGACCCGTTCAATTTTGTCAATATCTTTTTGTAGGTGAGGTCTCCAGAACTGAACACAGTATTCCATACTGTGGAAACACAAATCTAATTAATAATAATAATAATAATAATAATAATAATAATAATAATAATAATAATAACAACAACAACAACAACAACTATTTATTTATTTATTTATTTATTTATTTATTCATTCATTCAGTCAGTCAGTCAGTCATTCAGTCATTCATTCAATTGTTGGAAAATATTGTAAGCCGCCCTGAGTCTAAGGAGAATGGTGGCATAAAAATTGAATAAATAAATAAATAAATAAATAAATAAACTAACTAACTAACTAACTAACTAATAATAATAATAATAATAATAATAATAATAATAATAATAATAATAATAATAATAATAATTGGATCTGTATGCCGCCCGTCTCCGCAGACTATTATTATTATTATTATTATTATTAGTAGTACTAGTAGTAGTAATATTCTATTCTATTCTATTCTGTTCTGTTCTATTCTGTTCTGAAGTTTTGGCGCATGAGTAAGGAGAGGGTCTGACTCTCATAACTTGGAATCTGGACCTTTTGAGGGGTTTGTCGTAGCACTGAATGGTCATTAAGTGACCATTCATAAGTCGAGGACTGTAATGATTTTGAACTGCATCTTCTTTTTGCTTGCATTTATTCTCTGCCTTTGGTCGCAACACGGCCTTTGTCTTTGGAGAGGAGGGGAGAGAGAGAAACAGCCTTCAGAAAGAAAAAAAACCCCACATCTGTCATCGCCTCGTTAGCTCCCTTACTGGATCCATAATCTCCTCTCTCCCTTCATGCGTTCTGTCTGCACTTCTCAGTCTGGAGACAAAAACGCAAAAGAAAATGTCCATCATATTCTATCCCACCAGGTTCCAAACCCCAGGATGCGATGTTCACACTGTTCATTCTAATTTCCCCATACCCACCCCCATCTGCGGTATCAAGCGGTAATTGTTCTCAGATTCATGAAAACAGATTCTGCCTTCCAAAGTTTTGGGTGTTACATCACTGAAGAAGAAGAGATCGGACAGCCACTTAATAATAATAACAACAGAGTTGGAAGGGACCTTGGAGGTCTTCAAGTCCAACCTCCTGCTTAGGCAGGAAACAGATTCAAACTTAATATTAACCGCTCCAAACTTGACTGTAAAAAATACAACTTCAGCAACCGAGTTGTTGAAGCGTGGAACTCATTACCTGACTCAGTAGTGTCAACCCCTAACCTCCAACATTTTTCCCTTAGACTATCCACGATTGACCTCTCCAGGTTTCTAAGAGGTCAGTAAGGGGCGTGCATAAGTGCACCAGTGTGCCTTCCGTCCCCTGTCCAATTGTCTCTCCTTATCTCATTTATCTTTTCTTCCTTTCTAATATGTTCACCTATACTTTTATATCTTTTCTTCTATTCTTTTCTTTACTTATGTGTATTATGTATTGGAGAAAACAAATAAATAAAATACAATAAAATACTTCGGACAGATCGTTATTAGTGATGGGCGAACCGAACTTCGGTGTTCGGAGCTTCCATGGAATCCAGGAAGTGATCACCTTGGCGTCCTTAGCAACCTGCCGGTGACGTCAAGGTTCCGCCCCGAGATTCTCTTCGTGGGAGGGATTCCCCAGCTCCTTCAAAGGGAGGTCTTCACGTAGAAATAAACATCATTATTTTTACGTGAAAGGACACCGCCGTAGCGCTGCAAGCAAAGGGCGGTCCTTTCACGTAAATTCCAATTAAAATAAAAGAAATATTAAAATAAATTAAAATAAGGAAGGAAAAGAGGAAGCCTAAGCAACGGAGGGTTTGTTATTATACTGTTGAGAAAAAAATGGTCACTGAAGCTTTGCATTTGGTGCAGAAATGCTTCTGTTATAAAGGTAAAGTCTTCAGGGCAAAACACTCACAGCATGAGCATCCCCGGACCTCACATGCAGCCGGCCTGGCGGAGCATATTCCGTAGGAAAAAAATAAAACGCCCCACATACATCATCTTCTAAAGAGGACCATTAACTCCGGAGTCTAAAATTACCTAATTGCACCATTGCTCTCCAGAACGTCACAGATGAAAATCACATTTCATGTGGAACTCCGCAGTACTTCGACTAAGGAGGAACTTCCTGAGCATTCTCCACCCCACCATTTGCAAGCCTCAAAGGCTGTAATTCTTCCTACTTTAATGCTACATTCGTATAGTCTGCAATAATTATCCCCATGATTCCCAAACAAGAAGTGGCTATTTCATTTCGGGAGGGGACTTCTTCCCCTGCTCCCAATCTGGCTTTGCTTTGGGGTTAGAAACACACTTTGAAAATATTATTATTATTATTATTATTATTATTATTATTATTATTATCATCATTATCTTTATTACTTATTGCCTATTGCCTATTGCTTATTGCTTATTACTTATTACTTATTATTTATTAGATTTTTATGCCGCCCCTCTCCAGAGACTCGGAGCGGCCCACAACAACAAAACAGTACAAATCCAATGGTGAAAAACAATTTAAACCCCTTAATATATAAAAAAACCAATCATACATCTCATACAAACCATACGTAAAGCGGAAACGGCCCAGCGGGATCAGTTTTAAGGAGTTTGCAAA
The DNA here is from genome assembly GCF_031021105.1 of Erythrolamprus reginae. Lineage (NCBI taxonomy): Eukaryota > Metazoa > Chordata > Lepidosauria > Squamata > Dipsadidae > Erythrolamprus > Erythrolamprus reginae. Next base: position 110,828,313 of record NC_091954.1, on the reverse strand, counting down.
AGGCAAGGAGAGTGGGGGCAATCCTAATCTCAGGGGGGAGTTGATTCCAGAGGGTCGGGGCCGCCACAGAGAAGGCTCTTCTCCTGAGTCCCACCAGATGACATTGTTTCGTCGACAGGACCCGGAGAAGGCCAACTCTGTGGGACCTAACTGGTCGCTGGGATTTGTGCGACAGAAGGCTGTCCCAGAGACATATAGAGTTATACACGTGCACACAAGCACGCACCCAAGAGTGTATGTATGTGCATATGTATCTATGTGTCATAGTGTTATTTTTTTCTTAGATTCGGGTCCGTTGTGCTGCATTAGTTTGATTGGCAAGGCCTTATTTGGTAAAGTTGCATGGGCTTCCATTTTGTTGGAAGATTTATTTTTATTTTTTATTTATTTATTTATTTTGTCCAATACACAATACATACTGAAGAGAATAGACATGAAGTATTATATATAAAGAAAAGGTATAAAAATAGAGGAGAAGATATATGAAAGGGAGAAAAGATATATGAGATAAAGTGACACAATTGGACAGGGGACGAAAGGCACACTAATGCACTTATGTACGCCCCTTACTGACCTCTAAGGAACCTGGAGAGGTCAATCATGGATAGTCTAAGGGAGAAATGTTGGGGGTTAGGGGTTGACACTACTGAATCCGGTAATGAGTTCCACGCTTCGACAACTTGATTGCTAAAGTCATATTTTTTACAGTCAAGCTTGGAGCGATTAATATTAAGTTTGAATTTGTTGCGTGCTCTTGTGTTGTTGCGGTTGAAGCTGAAGTAGCCTTTGACAGGCAGTACTTTGCAGCATATCTTTCCTTTTTCGGGGCTGCTGCGGTGCGAGGGTAAGCTCTTTTTTCCTGTTTCAGCCTTGCCAGACCATGCAGATCAGATCAGGATAAGCAGAAAGTAAGCCCGCTGTTTTTAAAACCTCTTTTTACAACGCTGACCTCATGAGGTATGAATCTGAAATCAATACCCCTAATCAGCCGGCGTTTTCAGCTTGTATCATTCCGGCATTTTCCTTTGGTCCGAAAGTTTATTGTTTTATCGCAAGCGCAGGTTTAAAGGTTTGACTCATGGTGCAGTGAGAATGCAAACCCAGATCCCTTTCAATCCAAAGCAGATGTTAGCTGGAAAGGGAGAAGTGAGGATGCAATGAGTCGCAGATCACAAAAAAACAGGAGAGAGGGACGAGTATAAGGAGGTTCTACCTTTAGATTGGATTCTGGAGAATCACAGCTTAATAACCACATGAATAGGCCAATTTATATTAGGCAGGATAAATTTCAGCATCTGAATGTTGTTGTTGTTGTTGTTGTTGTTGTTATTATTATTATTATTATTATTATTATTATTATTATTATTATTATTATTAATTTGGATTTATATCTCGCCCTTCTCCAAGGACTAGCAGACTAACAGACCCTTGGACTAGTTCAAACAGACCATAATTTCTATGAAGTTGTTAAGGCGTTTCTTGTTATTTATTTAAGCCAGCCATGTCCAACTTTGGCAACGTTAAGGCTTGTGGACCTCAACTCCCAGAATTCATGGCTGGCTGGGGAATTCTGGGAGTTGAAGTCCACAAGTCTTAACATTGCCAAAGCAATCGTATTGCCTTGATTTAAGCATTTGTTTCTTGTAAGTTTTATTTCCCCAAGGAAGAGAGATTTAGACGAAATATATTGGTTTAAATTGTGTAAAAATCATATTAAAACACGCAGAACCATTAGCAGGAAACACAACACAGGCAGGAAGACAACTGACACACACACACAATTTGAAGCAGTAGTGGTAGAGTTATGGGCTATGATTTTCTCAACCTTTCAGAAGGAAGGAACAGAAAGGGAACTTCTACCAGTTCTGCGTACCTGACCATACCTGTAGAAGGCCATCAGCTGGAGCTGAGCTAGGGCAACTGGAAGACCTCCAAGGTTCCCTTCTAACTGTTCTGCTATTCTGCTATTTTATTTTCTCGGGAGCCCACTCTGAGCACAGCACGGGTTAAAGCAGAGAAGAGCGCCGGTCTCTTCCTCCACAACTGGCTCCACAGCTGGAATCTACGGAACAGCCAGAAAGCTTGCCAATTCACGATCCGGATTTACCGCAAGATAAGCACAACATATTAAGACAGCATGTTTGTCTGGGGAGTTTTGTCCTTTATGCTTGCTGCTTAGGTATGATATCAGACGGAGCTGGTTGAATGGCTAGACTCGGATCATTTGAGAGTCGTAATGAAATGTCAGAGTCCCAGCTTCCAAGTGCGCGTGATGAATATGCTCTCGATTGGATGACGTGGAGATGTCGGCTTGAGGTCTTAAAACGATGGTTGAATTATTATTTATTTTTTAAAAAAATTACCATTAAGAAAAGAAGACAACAACAACACGTACAGACAACTAAATCGTTAAATGAAAATAATATTTTCGTATAATGTACATACGACACGATCGATACAACCTGTAGACACTCAACAAACACTACAAACAAACTCCAAAAATATCAACCAGTTAGACAAGAACACACCCATTAGATAAGCACTACTTATATTTATTAAAATTAATTAATACCACACTATGAACAAATCAAAACGAAGGGAAACTTATTCCAACTACATATTTAAATCAGAGGTCATATATTGTTCTGTCGGCGTGTCCCAACCGCCCGTAATTACAGGGTAATTGGTCCAAAAAGACACACACCATACACACTCCTGATTGGTGAATGCTTTCCTTTAAAATAATAATAATAATAATAATAATAATAATAATAATAATAATAATAATAAGAAGAAGAAGAAGAAGAAGAAGAAGAAGAACAACAACAACAACAACAACAACAACAACAACAACAACAACAACAACTACTATAACCCTCTGCTTAGGCAGGAAACCCTACACTACTTCAGACAGGGGGTTATCTAACATCCTAAAAATTTCCAGTTTTGGAACATTCACAACTTCTGGAGGCAAACTGTTCCACTGATTAACTGAAGAAGAAGAAGAAGAAGAAGAAGAAGAAGAAGAAGAAGAAGAAGAAGAAGAAGAAGAAGAAGAAGAAGAAGAAGAAGAAGAAGAAGAACAACAACAACAACAACAACAACAACAACAACAATGAACCTTGGGGGTCTTCTAGTCTAACCCCTTGCTTAGGCAGGAAACCCTACACAACTTCAGACAGAGGGTTATCCAACATCTGCTTAAAAACTTCCAGTATTGGGGCATTCACAATTTCTGGAGGCAAGCTGTTCCACTGATTAACTGTTCTGACTGTCAGGAAATTTCTCCTTAGTTCTAAGTTGCTTCTCTCCTTGTTTTGTTTCCACCCCTGCTTCTTGTTCTACCTTCATAGCCTGACTCCCTCTTCTTTTTGTCAACCCCTGAGATATTGGAAGACTGCTATCATGTCTCCCCTGGTCCTTCTTTTCATTAAACTAGCCATGCCCGGTTCCTGCAACTGTTCTTCATATGTTTTAGCATCCAGTCTCCTAATAATCTTTGTTGCTCTTCTCAAACAAACAAATAATACCAAAAGGTATAAATAAATAACACAGGTGAGGGTTCCTACACACAGTGCTACCAGTGTGATGTGCACACAGATCTGGGTGACTGGCAGACGGCGAGATTTTGCTTCTGCACATGCTCAGGAAGCAAAATCTCACAAGAGGGCACATGCGCAGAAGCAAAAAATCACTGAAATCTCCCCAGGACGTATGTGCCTGCTCGCCAGTCACCTGGCACTATGCGCGCATTGTTCTTGCTACCGGTGCGCAAAGTGGCCCGTACCCATAAGGAACCCAATACTAATGATACATAAACAAACAAACAAACAAACAAACAAACAAACAAACAAACAAACAAACAGCAACAACAATGAGTTGGAAGGAACCTTGGGGGTCTTCTAGACCAACCCCCTGCTTAGGCAGAAAATTCTACACCACTTCAGACAGATGGTTATCCAACATCTGTTTAAAAACTTCCAGTGTTGGGGCATTCACAACTTCTGGAGGCAGATCAACTTTTCTGACTGTCAGGAAATTTCTCCTTAGTTCTGAGTTGCTTCTCTCCTTGTTTAGTTTCCACCCATTGCTTCTTGTTCTACCCTCAGGTGCTTTGGAGAATAGCCTGACTCCCTCTTCCTTGTGGCAATCCCTGAGATACTGGAACACTGCTATCATGTATCCCCTGGTCCTTCTTTTCATTAACCTAGATATGCCCAGTTCCTGCAACCGTTCTTCATATGTTTTAGCCTCCAGTCCCCTAATCATCTTTATCTTGTCTCTCTTCTCTGCCACAAAGAGTCAAGATGCTCTGAGACTTAAAGAGTCAAGATGCTCTTAATGCTGCAACAAGGGAGTCCTTTTTAGCAGGCTCTTTTATTCCTCCAATTTTCTTTTTTTATGTTACTATAATGTTCTTGGTTTATGGACCAATGTTCCCAGTTTTAAAGGCTTGCAATTGCTTGAGCTCTTGTGAATATCAATCGTAGTATGGCTGTTTGGCCATCTCTCTCTCTCCCTCTCTAGTTCAGAGGTCTTCAAACTTGTCAACTTGTGGACTTCAATTCCCAGAATTCTCCATCCACCATAGAAACATAGAAGACTCATGACAGAAATAAACCTCATGGTCCATCTAATCTGCCCTTATACTATTTCCTGTATTTTATCTTAGGATGGATCTATGTTTATCCCAGGCATATTTAAATTCAGTTACTGTGGATTTACCAACCACGTCTGCTGGAAGATTGTTTCAAGCATCTACTACTCCTTCAGTAAAATAATATTTTCTCATGTTGCTTCTGATCTTTCCCCCAACTAACCTCAGATTGTGCCGCCTTGTTCTTGTGTTCACTTTCCTATTAAAAACACTTCCCTCCTGAACCTTATTTAACCCTTTAACATATTTCAATATTTCAATAATGTCCCAACTTTCACTTCTGTCCTCCAGACTGTACAGATTGAGTTCATGAAGTCTTTCCTTATACGTTTTATGCTTAAGACCTTCCACCATTTTTGTAGCCCGTCTTTGGACCCGTTCAATTTTATCAATCTCTTTTTGTAGGCGAGGTCTCCAGAACTGAACACAGTATTCCAAATGTGGTCTCACCAGCGCTCTATACAGCAGGATCATAATCTCCCTCTGTACAGCGGGATCATAATCTCCCTGCTTGTTATACCTCTAGCTATGAAGCCAGGCATATGCTGTACCTATGCGTTTTGTCTGAATATAGAGTATAGAAATAGAATCTCCTGGTTGAACAGGGGCTGGACTAGATGACCTTCAAGTACCTTACACACACACCGGCACATCCTCTCACAACATTTTCCTTTCTGTATACACACTCACACACGCTATCTCACATGCACGCACACATACAACATTTTGGCACCCGAGCAAAAAAACCGGTTTGCCATCACTGCTCTAGGTTCCTTGCTGTCTTCCTCAATTTTTCTTCTTCTCCGGCGCGCTGTCCATCTTTATCAATTTCTGTTGATAAAGAGAGAGAGAGGGTTGAAGTAGACTGTCACCGGTTAGAAGTTTGTTAGGCCTGCTGGTTGACACTGCTTTTGTCTCCTTTAATATTAGCATTAACCCAGATTTTTTTTTATTTTCTTCACTTTTCATTTTTTGCTTTCATGACCAGGGCTGCTAAGTCTCCTTTGCTCCATCTGCAAATCTCATTAGTGTTTGGAGCCCCAGTTTTGATTCCAGCTGTCATCTCTTCCGATCCTGCCATTCTTGTAATATATTCTCAGCACAGGTTTAACAAATACAGTAACAATATGCAATTATTTCATTATTTTATTTTATTTTGGATCAAGGTGGTGCCATGGATATTGCCTATCTGGACTTCAGCAAAGCCTTTGCTACGGTTCCACATAAAGAGCTGATAGATAAATTAGTGAAGATTGGACTTAATCCCTGGATAGTTCAGTGGATTTCAAGCTGGCTGAAGCGTAGACATCAGAGAGTTATTGTTAATGGCGAGTATTCTGAACAGAGACAGGTTACAAGCGGTGTGCCACAAGGGTCTGTTCTGGGCCCTATTATTTTTAATATGTTTGTGAGTGACATAGGGGAAGGTTTGGTAGGGAAGGTTTGCCTATTTGCTGATGACTCTAAAGTGTGCAATAGGGTTGATATTCCTGGAGGGGTCTGTAATATGGTAAATGATTTAGCTTTACTAGATAAATGGTCAAAGCAATGGAAACTGCAGTTTAATGTTTCCAAATGTAAAATAATGCATTCTGGGGAAAAGGAATCCTCAATCTGAGTATTGCATTGACAGTTATGTGTTAGCAAAAACTTCAGAAGAGAAGGATTTAGGGGTAGTGATTTCTGACAGTCTCAAAATGGGTGAGCAGTGTGGTCGGGCAGTAGGAAAAGCAAGTAGGATGCTTGGCTGCATAGCTAGAGGTATAACAAGCAGGAAGAGGGAGATTGTGATCCCCTTATATAGAGCGCTGGTAAGACCACATTTGGAATACTGTGTTCAGTTCTGGAGACCTCACCTACAAAAAGATATTGACAAAATTGAACGGGTCCAAACACGAGCTACAAGAATGGTGGAAGGTCTTAAGCATAAAACGTATCAGGAAAGACTTAATGAACTCAATCTGTATAGTCTGGAGGACAGAAGGAAAAGGGGAACATGATTGAAACATTTAAATATGTGAAAGGCTTCAATAAGGTTCAGGAGGGAGGTGTTTTTAATAGGAAAGTGAACACGAGAACAAGGGGACACAATCTGAAGTTAGTTGGGGGAAAGATCAAAAGCAACGTGAGAAAATATTATTTCACTGAAAGAGTAGTAGATCCTTGGAACAAACTTCCAGCAGACGTGATCGGTAAATCCACAGTCACTGAATTTAAACATGCCTGGGATAAACATATATCCATTGTAAGATAAAATACAGAAAATAGTATAAGGGCAGACTAGATGGACCATGAGGTCTTTTTCTGCCATCAGTCTTCTATGTTTCTATGCTAAGTTTTGGGGGAAGAAACCACAGTCAGGTAGCGTATTCCTGGCATTGATCATTCAATTGTCGTATTTTCTGCAATTGAGTTTGGAGCAGTTTACCTTCAGTTTGAATCGATCCACATATACGCGCATGGCACCTGGCTCCTACCGGCATGGAGCTCTGGACCTTCTTGCCCCAACATCTTCAACGGTGTGTTGTACAACATTTGATGGAATGTATATTTAATTCAATGACAAACAATGAAATGCATCTCAGAAATATATGTGCGGTATGTAAGAACCAGATTGAGCCAAGCAGACGAAATTGGTTGCCTTACACTGTTGATTCAGAGGCGATATTGTCTGCTCTTGATGTTTTCCTGTTTGACAGCTGTTTTATGGCTTGTCATAACTTACTTTGTGGCAGAGTTGGTTCCTGTATATATTCTCTCCCTCCAGAGGCGTCTGTCATTCCGTAATCAGTTTATAAAGGAGTTCACCCTGGCTTTTCTATCTTCTTTTTAATCTAATTTGCAACTATTAGAATTCTTTCATGATTGCTCTTGAGTATTTCTATTTAAACTGCATTTTTCCACCCTCAACGCTCATAATTTTCTCTGATCCTTAAAAAAGGGAAAATAATACCCTTGCTTGTTGTTTTCTTCTGTTTCTCAACATTCTGGATGGGGAATTCCTTTCCTGTTCTTTTCTTATTTGACAATGAAAGTTTATTTTCAGTTGTTGCATGGTTTTTTTCATTTCTCCTCTTCTTTCTCTCTTTCTCTTTCTTTCTTACTTCCTTCCTTTCCTTGCTTCCTTCTTCCTTCCTTTCTTCCTTCCTTTCTTTCTTCCTTTCTTTCTTATCTTCCCCGTCTTTCTCTCTCTCTTTTCTCTCTCTTCCCCCTTTTCTTTCTCTTTCTTTCTCCCTCCTCTCTCTCTCTTTCTCTTTCTTTTTCTCACTCTTTCCCCTTTATCCTTTTATATCTTTTTCTGCCCTTTTATCTTCCCCCTCTCTTTCTCTCTCTCTCTTCTCTCTCTCTTTCCCCTCTCTTTCCCCTCTTTCTTTCTCTTTCCCTCTTTCTCTCTTCCCCCTTAATTTTTTTCTCTCCCTTTCTTTTTTATCTCCTCCCTCTCTCTTCTCTCTCTCTCTCTCTTAAATAAACAACAACATGTTCTAAAAGTGAGTAGTATCTTTTCTACTTTGAAATGTTGGAAATGTTATTATCCACTTCAGTATTTTGGGATTTTTTTACAACATCCAGAGATGTTCCTAAAGATATGGCTCCAAAAAGACTTTTCTAACCTAGGCTTCCTGATAAATAATAAAGCTCAAGAGAGTCCCAAAAAATCCTCTTTTTATTTTAACAGCTGTGAATTATGTTCCTTCCCAACCACAATAATTCCCAAACAATGTTAATGAGTCCGACAGATATCTTTTGGAAGAAGGCTGATATCACCAACCTTTATCTCCCTTAACAGGCCAAAGACCTAATTGGCAAAGAGTTTTGCAAGGCCAAACAGAAACACGAAGTCAGAAGTGAAATACTGAGATACAAAATGAACCAAGTTGCTTCGTGCAACGAGTACATCCATTTGCTCCACTTTTATGTCCTATGAGAGGGGCCAATCATCTCCAAGCCTTACTCCTGAGTAGTCCTTTTCCTCCATAACTCAGGTGACCAGACATCCCGCTTTTGGCAGGACAGTTGCAATTTTTAATAATTTGTCCTGTGTCCCATGTTTTTTTTTTAAAAAAGTCCCGATTTTCCTTTCTCTGGACTGCCCAGAGCGAATAAAGCATTTCCTTTCTCTTCCTCCTCCCGGCACCCAGAGAAAGGAAGTCCAGAGTGAATAAAGTCCAGGCTACAGAGTGAATAAAGTCCAGGCTACAGGTTGCTTTGTGCATACCCAACAGCGCGCGCGCGCGAGAGAGAGAGAGACAGCAAAAGATTGTGAGTTCTAGTTCCGCCTTAGGCGTGAAAGCTGGTTGGGTGACTTTGGGCCAATCACCAGGAGATTGTGAGTTCTAGTTCCACCTTAGGCGTGAAAGTTGGTTGGGTGACTTTGGGCCAATCACTCTCTCTCAGCCCAATTCACCTCAGCATTATTGTGGGGAAAAATAGGAGGAGGAAGAAGCATTAGACAGATTCAAAAACTTGTGTTGTTTATACAAATAATAATAAAGGTTTGATATAAATAAATAGATGCATAAAAAACATGCAGAGCTTCTATTGCACCATCATAGCTGCCATCTTCCTTTTTTAGACCACGTGCCACAGGCCACATCTGTTATCTCTTCCGAGAGCTTCACAGGTTCTGTTCAGCGTGACAAACATGCTCAATCTGTTCCTTACATTAGCCCTAAGCTTTTATTTCTGCCGATCAAATCTTCCTGGTGTACCTACTCTCTCTAACTTTCTAAGTTTAGCCTGGAATGCTGTCCAGATGTGTCCTACTCTTCGTGACCAGATGGATATTGTTTTGTTGGAATTGCCTGTCACTAATTGTTTCTTTTAGAGTTCTTATAAGCTCCGGATTCAGCTGTCAAGGATGGTATCTAACTGAGATACAAGTAGAGGTACAAGAGATGGAAGATATAGTAGAAAATATAAGGAAAATTAAAAATACAAGAATCAGGCAAATACATGGGACCGCCTTCTACCGCATGAGTCCCAGCGACTGGTTCAGTCCCAAAGAGTTGGCTTTCTCTGGGTCCCATCGTCCAGACAATATCGTCTGACAGGGCCTAGGGGAAGAGCCTTCTCTGTTGCATCCCCAACCCTCTCAAATCAGCTCCCTCGAGAGATTCGCACTGCCTCCACCCCTCTTGCCTTTCGTAAGAGTCTTAAGACTCATTTATGTCCCCAGGCATGGGACAATTAGATCAAGCCCCCCCCCCCCCCATGAAATGTGTGGTTGTGAATGAATTGGCTGATTGATTTTACTCTTTGGGGTTTTTAGTTTGTAATTTTAATTGTTTAGATTTGTTGCTGTATTGTTTACATTGTATCCTATGAGCCGACCCAAGTCTTATAAATAATCTAATAAATAATAATAATAATTGTTCTGCTGGGCTCTCTGGTGGGAGCCTCCCAAAAATTCAAGGGTACAATTTGCAGACACACACCCGTTTGCTCTGCTTTGGTTTCAAAGGCGTGAAAAATCAACGAAGTCCAGAAATCAGCAACACACGATTCCTGAAGAACTGCGATCAGATACTCTTTCACAATGGCCAAACCCACACGCTGCTATTTATAGCAGCAGCCCTAATTACAGCAGCCCCACCCAACCACAGGTGGCCTCATTTTCTCTTGTAATAATCCTTCAGTGGTTGTCTCCTATGCATCACTCTACGCATGCGTGGGTGTGTCATTAATTCTTGTTCAGAATCCAAGGATGATACAGATGATTGATCTCCTCCCGGGCTGTCTGCCAAACTCCCCTCTTCCCTGTCACTCATGCTTCCTTGGTCAGAGGAGGCTTCATCGGCAGATTCCATCAGGAGCAAAACAGGCCTGTGGCATGTGGATGTCTCCCCCACATCCATCTGCACATTCCTTGGGGCAGGAGCTGGGCCAGAGCTAACCACAACAACAACAACAACAACAACAACAACAACAACGATGATGATGTTAGTTGCTAAGCGTCTAATTTTTGAACACAGGGCCACGGAGAGGTTGCAATGGCCGTAAGTGTGAAAAACAGTCATAAGTCACTTTTTTCCAGCGCCGTTGTAACTTTCCGCAGCCACTAAATGAATGATTGTAACCTGAGGTCTACCTGCATCTGGGAAAGTTATCTAAGCCTCCTTTGAATATTCTTCTTCTTAAAACATTGAATTAGTATGCTCCATTTCCTCTTTGACAATGTCGATTTTTCCTCACTTCCTGCCTTTTCTACAGTTTGTATTCCAAATGTGTCTATCTTTATAAAATGAGGGACCTGTATTTCAACACTGACCCCATTAGTGTCCAGATGTCCTCGCAGCTTTAATATGGCCATGTCATCACCTCTACCTCTACTCATAAAACTGTAAAGCTCTTCCCCTGTAACTAAAGAGGTTGCTCCAATTTGGGTCTCATCACCTGGTCCTCAAACCCATCTATATATTACAGCTGTGACAGTACAGTCTTTTTTTTTTTTTTAAAGCAATACAGAAATGGTTTTCCATTGCCTCCTTGATTTAAAATCCCTTCTCTGAAGTGTGCTGCCTCCAGTCACGCATGGAAAATCCATATGCTCTTGGGTCCCTATTGTGTCCTAACTTCCCGTCTCCTTCTAACCAGCAAAAGGGACCCTACTCTGTGTTTCTCTCTTGAAGCTATGCTGAGCATCTGAGTGTGGTGTGATTGTGTAGCATGGATTGTTTTTAGTAATATGGGGTTTAATTTAGTTTTTTAATATTAGATTTGTACTGTGTTGTATTGTTCTGCTGCTGTGAGCCGCCCCGAGTCCTCGGAGAGGGGCGGCATACAAATCTAATAAATTATTATTATTATTATTATTATTATTATTATTATTATTATTATTATGTCAATACAACACAGCAAACGAGATCACTATGCTGGATTTCATATTTCATCACCAGTCGGGCACTTCCCAAGCACCTAGGACTGTGTGATGTAGCAGCGAATTATGTTTGCCAATCCCAGTTTCCCAATAATCCCTATTATTATTATTATTATTATTATTATTATTATTATTATTATTATTATTTCAGTACAACACAGCAAACAAGATCACTATGCTGGATTTCGGGCACTTCCCAAGCACCTAGGACTGCGTGATGTAGCGGCGAATTATGTTTGCCGATCCCAGTAAAGCGGCCTTTTGCAATTCACAGATGGGGATTTTGTCAATTCCAATGGTTTTCAAATGTCCGCTGAGATCCTTTGGCACTGCCAAGTACCACTGGGACCACTTTCATGGGCTTATGCCAGAGTCGTTGCAGCTCGATTTTTAGATCTTCATATTTCACTAATTTCTCTAGCTGCTTCTCCTCAATTCTGCTGCCTCCTGGGATTGCCTTGTCGATGATCCATACTTTCTTTTTCTCCACAATCACAATGTCTGGTGTGTTTTGCTTCAGAATTTGGTCAGTCTGAAGTCAGAAGTCCCACAGTAGTTTTGCTTGCTCATTTTCAACCACTTTTGGATCCCACCAGTTCTTTGCCACTGGTAAATGGTAGTTCCAGTGGATCATCTGTACCACAGCATCATGTCTATGCTTGTAGTCAGTCTGTGCGATCTTTTTGCAGCAGGTGAGTATGTGATCGATTGTTTCATCTGTTTCTTTACAGAGTCTGCACTTTGGATCGTCTGTTGATTTTTCAATTCTGGCTTTGACAGCATTTGTTCTAATGGCCTGTTCTTGTGCCACCAGTATTAGTCCATCTGTCTCCTTTCTGAGTGTTCCACTTGTAAGCCATGACCATGTCTTTTCTTTATCCACTTGTTATTGTTATTGTTATTGTTGTTGTTGTTGTTATTGGGCCCTCCAACCAGTGATGGGCAGCAGCTGGTGCGGTCAGGTGCTCCGTCCTGGTAGGAAATTCTGGGATTTGTGTGCAGCTGTGCACTTCCAACACACGCCCGCATGCCCCCACGTGAGATTTTGCTCCTGCGCATGCTCAGCAAGCAAAATCTCACATGAGGACGCTTGCGCGCGTGAGATTCCAGTGATTTTTTGTGATTTTCTTTTGCATCTGTGCATGTGCAGAAGCAAAAATATCACCAAAATCTAATCCACTCCACTCTACTCAAATCCAATCCAATCCAATCCAATTCAGTCTAATCCAATCCAATCCAATCTAATCCACTCCACTCTATTCAAATCCAATCGAATCCTATCCAATCCAATCCAATCGAATCCAGTCCAGTCCAGTCCAGTCCACTCCAATCTTGCTTTCACCAATCCAATCCAATCCAATCTAATCTAATCAAGAAGTATGAAAAATATTACTATTTATAAATAAAACAAAATCAGGGATGCCAGGAAGACTGACCGGCACCTAAATTGTAAATATTTGAAGAGGCAATAAAGAAGTGAGAACTAAGCTCAGCTCTTTAATTCTCTTCTCTTTTCAACTTTGACTGTAAAGGCTTAACTAGATATTTAGGCCCCAGAAGAAGCAAAAAATAAAGGCTCGCAGTTCCATCAGAGGGGCAACCCACGCATTGCCGAGAAGAACCAAAGAGGCCAAGCGGCAGGGGTAAAAAATTAGAGAATAAAAATTGTACAAACAGCTTCAGGCACTCCGAGTCTCAGATTTGCAAAACTTGTCTTCGGTTTGATCGTAAGAAGCAAACAGCGAGCCTAATGCTTGGGTGAGCTGGCTCTTTGCAAAAGCAAAACACGGTTGTGTTTTGAAATGCAATCCAAACGACAAGCGAGAGGATTATGAAAAAGCTTACGTTAAGCACAACCCAATACGTTTATCCACATTTCCAGGCCTCACTTTGCCCACGTCTTTTCTTACTCCGGTTTCCCCAAACTTTCCAAAACACCTCCATCCCCTCCCTTACTCCCCCCACCACCAATCCACCCACCTCGTTTCATCTGCTTGGATTTTTTCCAGGTCTCCAATGAAATCCTGGCCTCCTTTCTATGGCCTTGGCTGGGCTCTGCACGGCCCTCCCATTTCTCAGTAAATTCTGAGCAGATCTGAGCCTGTGAATTTCAAAACGCAGGGGTAACGGCGATGAGTGGCCCCAGTTCCATCTGCAACATTTGTGCAGACTCCTTGGTTTGAAGGGGCAGCGCCCGCCAACGGAGATCGGAGGCAAGAATTACAAACTAACCCTTGCAACAAATTATAGAGAAAATTTCTATAAAATGTTCTACCGACGGCACATCCTTCCAGCCCGCCTCGCAAAAATGTTCCCAACCATTGTACAGTGGTACCTCTACCTACAAACGCCTCTACTTGCGAACTTTTCTAGATAAGAACCGGGTGTTCAAGATTTTTTTGCCTCTTCTCAAGAACCATTTTCCACTTACAAACCTGAGCCTCTGAAACTGTAACTGGAAAAGGCAGTGAGAAGCCTCTGTGGGGGCTCTCTAGGAATCTCCTGGGAGGAAATAAGGACAGAAAAGGCAGGGAGAAGCCTCTGTGAGGCCTCTCTAGGAATCTCCTGGGAGGAAATAAGGACGGAAAAGGAAGGGAGAAACCTCTGTGGGGCCTCTCTAGGAATCTCCTGGGAGGAAATAAGGACGGAAAAGGAAAGGAGAAACCTCTGTGGGGCCTCTCTAGGAATCTCCTGGGAGGAAATAAGGACGGAAAAGGCAGGGAGAAGCCTCTGTGAGGCCTCTCTAGGAATCTCCTGGGAGGAAATAAGGACGGAAAAGGCAGGGAGAAACATCTGTTGGGCCTCTCTAGGAATCTCCTGGGAGAAAATAAGGATGGAAAAGGCAGGGAGAAGCCTCTGTGGGGCCTCTCTAGGAATCTTCTGGGCAGAAACAGGGCCTCTACCCTCCCTGTGGTTTCCCCAATTGCACACATTATTTGCTTTTACATTTAATCCTATGGGGAAAATTGCTTCTTCTTACAAACGTTTTTACTTAAGAACCTGGTTACGGAATGAATTAAGTTCGTAAGTAGAGGTACCACTGTACCAACATGTTGGAAAATGTAAGCAAGGTGTAGGATCTTACTATTATTTACGGTGGATGTAGATGTGCCCGAAAACTAAAACCTGGTTAAAAATACAAAAATGCTTGGAGCAAATCATTCAAAAGCCGAATCCACCCGAACCTGAACTCTTCGTCTTAGGTATATTTAGACACCAGATAGAAAAAGAAGACAGATACTTAATAATAGATACACTGCTCAAAAAAAATAAAAATAAAGGGAACACTCAAAGAACCCATCCTAGATCTGAATGAATGAAATATTCTCATTGAATACTTTGTTCTGTACAAAGTTGAATGTGCACAACAGCATGTGAAATGGATTGTCAAACCAGTGTTGCTTCCTAAGTAGGCAGTTTAATTTCACAGAAGTTTGATTTACTTGGAGTTATGTTGTGTTGTTTAAGTGTTCCCTTTACTTTTTTGAGCAGTGTACATTAACTGCAGCAAGAATAACCTTTATTCAAAATTGGAAATTAGACTATACCCCCCACAACACTAAATTTCAACACTAAAGTGATGAATTGACAAAAATGACTCTAGAACTTAAAGACAAAGAAGAGATAAAATTTTACAAATCCCGGGAAAGATTTTTATATCTAGTCTTTGGAGAGGGCGGCATACAAGTCTAATAAATTATTATTATAAATTATTATTATAAATAAAAAAAATGCCAAAAAATATGACAAAACTGTATACGAAAGCAAGAAGGAAGACATTACTTGAGTATTCACTCCACAAATCCACTGAAAATGATAAGCGAAGATGGGTAAATTTTGCAAAAGAACAGATCAAAAAATTTGGACTGAACTATACAATCCCGATGTTAAAACTAAGCTAAGTAAACTTATTAAGAAAGTATTGAATAGTAAAATAGCAGGAGAGGCAAGAGGGAAAGGTTTCCACACCTTCGCCACGGGCATTGGCTTGGCGTGTACTGTGGCAGGAAGGTGTTAGCAAATAAGCGAACAAGCAGGCTTCAATTAGGTTCCGGGCTGAGATTCAGAAATCCCTAGCTCTGTTCTGCTGTCAGGTCATCAGTGGGACCAATAAGCTAAATGCCTGCAAGATGTCAGAACTCCACCGCATGGCCGTGCTCCACCAGACGAATTTCCTGCCTTGGCAAAGCAACCTTAGTTGGATTTCGCATCAGGCTCGCTAGCAAGAGCTCAGCAGAAATTCCTGGATAATCAACTCAGCACAGCTGGACGAGGCTACAGTGGCCGACTTGGCTTCAGGTCCTCCAACGCACAACAACGCCTCGCTAGAGGAGGGCCGCATCATAGGAAGGGATCCCTGAAGCAGCTGATTGCTTTCCCTCAATGAAAGGGTTTAGTGCAGTGATGGCGAACCTTTCTTCCCTCGGGTGCCGAAAGAGCGTGTGTGCACGCTATACTGTATGCATGAGTGCCCACACCCATAATTCAATGCCTGTGGAGAGCAAAAACAGCTCCTTCGCCCCCCCCCCCCCCGGGAGGCCCTGAGGAGGCCAGAAACAGCCTGTTTTCCAACTTCTGGGCCCAGTCGGCTCGTGTTTTGACCTCCCTGGGTTCCAAAGGCTTCCCTGCAGCTGGGGGAGGATAAAAACACCCGCCCCATCCTCCCGGAGGCTCTCTGGAAGCCAAAAGCACCCTCCCAGAGCCTCTGTGTGAGCCAAAAATCAGTTGGCCGGCACCCACATGAACGTTGAAGCTGAGGTAGGACAATCCCAGCGAATCCCAGCAACAGATTAGGTCCCACAGAGTTGGCCTTCTCTGGGTCCCGTCGACTAAACAATGTTGTCTGGCGGGTCCCAGGGGAAGAGCCTTCTCTGTGGCGGCCCCGACCCTTTGGAACCAGCTTCCCCCAGAGATTAGAATTGCCCCCACCCTCCTTCTCCTCTCGTAAACTCCTTAAAACCCACCTCTGCCGTCAGGCACGGGGGAACTGAAATAACTTCCCCATGCCTAGATTGTTTATGTATGGTGTGTTGCGTGCATGTTTTTAAATTATGGGTTTTTAGTTTAAATTATTAGATTTGCATTACATATTGTTTTGCTACTATTGTTGTGAGCGGCCACGAGTCTACGGAGAGGGGCGGCATAAAATTAAAAAATAATAATAATAATAATAATAATAATAATAATAATAATAATAATAATAATAATGTGCCAGGAGATATGGTTCCATGTGCCACCTGTGGCACCCATGCCATAGGTTCACTATCACTGGTGTAGTAGATTCCTTTGTAACAGGTAGTCTTTACCTAGCAACCATCCATTCAGCTTTTGGTCGCCATGATGTGAAAAAGATGTTGAGACTCTTCGAAGAGTGTTGTGGTTAGCTCTGGCCCAGCTCCTGCTACAAGGACTGTGGAGGTGGAGGTGGGGGAAACATCCAAATGTCACAGGCCTGTTTTGCTGCCGACAGAGTCGGACAGTGAATTATCATCTGAAGAAGGGAGTGTCGGTGGGATGGCAGACAGCCCAGGAAGAAGCCAATCCTCCTTATTTTCGTTAGGTTTGGATGAGGAAACAATGACAGACCCACGCATGCGTAGAGCTATGCATAGGAGAGAACAGCTTCAAAAGTACTGCAGAAGATAATTGAGTCCACCTGTGCTTGGGTGGGGTTCAAGTAATTAGGGCTGCTGTTAAATTGGCAGCGTGCCGGCCTCGTAGTGTGGAAGATTATCTGATCGTATGCGTTTGGATCGTGCCTTGCTGTTTCTGGATTGTGCTCAGGACTTTGTTTGGATTCCCAGATTTTGGAATATAAAGACATTGTGAGTGTTTATCACGTCTGAACAACAGAAGCTGTGACGAACTTCACAGTTAATGGTTTATTGCTTGGATTTATTGCTGGACTCCATTATCTGTCTGTATTCGAGAGCGCCTTGTTTGTACAAGAAATCCCTTTGAAGTTTAAAAATGAACTCTATCTGTCTAGTCTGGAGGACAGAAGGGAAAAGGGGAACAGGATCAAAACATTTAAATATGTTAAAGGGTTAAATAAGATTCAGGAGGGAAGTGTTCTTAATAGGAAAGTGAACTTAAGAACAAGGGGGCACAATCTGAGGTTGGTTGGGGGAAGATCAGAAGCAACGTGAAAAATATGATTTTACTGAAAGAGTAGTAGAGGCTTGGAACAAACTTCCAGCAGACGTGGTTGGTAAATCCACAGTAACTGAATTGAAACATGCTTGGAATAAACATAGATCCATCCTAAGATAAAATACAGGAAATAGTATGAGGGCAGACTAGATGGACCAGGAAGTCTTTTTCTGCCGTCAATCTTCTATGTTTCTATGTTTCTAAATTGGTGAAATCTCACACGTGAGAGCATTTATGTGCAAGTTTTCACTTGTTACATATGCGCAGAAGCCAAATGTTGTGCCAATGGGCGTTCATGCCCGCTGGGTGTGCGTGCACTCACAACAATCTTGGAGGGCATACCAGTAGTAGTCAGTAAGTGGACTCTCTGCCTCTAATTTTCAACTTCAACACCTCACCTCACCTCTCATTACCTTTAGTTAGCAGGAGTTTATGGAAGTTGAAATCCGACGTATTTTGCTTTGCTTTTATATTTTTATTTTGCTTATTTATTTGTTTATTTGTTTGTTTGTTTGTTCGTTCGTTCGTTCGTTCGTTCGTTCTTTCATTCATTCATTCATTCATTCATTCATTCATTCATTCATTTATTGGATTTGTATGCCGCCCCTCTCCGCAGAATCGGGGCAGCTAACAACAGTGATAAAAAACAGCATGTAACAATCCAATACTAAACAATTAAAAAAACCCCTTATTATATTATAACCAAACATACATACAAACATACCATGCATAAATTGTAAGGCCTAGGGGGAAAGAATATCTCAGTTCCCCCATGCCTGACGGCAGAGGTGGGTTTTAAGAAGCTTATGAAAAGCAAGGAGGGTGGGGGCAATTCTAATCTCTGGGGGGAGTTGGTTCCAAAGGGTCGGGGCCGCCACAGAGAAGGCTCTTCCTCTGGGTCCCGCCAACCAACATTGTTTAGTTGACGGGACCCGGAGAAGGCCCACTCTGTGGGACCTAACTGGTCGCTGGGATTCGTGCAGCAGAAGGCGGTCCCTGAGATAATCTGGTCCGGTGCCATGAAGGGCTTTATAGGTCATAACCAATACTTTGAATTGTGACCGGAAACTGATCAGCAACCAATGCAGACTGTGGAGTGTTGGTGTAACATGGGCATATTTGGGAAAGCCCATGATTGCTCTCACAGCTGCATTCTGCTCGATCTGAAGTTTCCGAACACTTTTCAAAGGTAGCCCCATGTAGAGAGCATTACAGTAGTTGAACCTCGAGGTGATGAGGGCATGAGTGACTGTGAGCAGTGAGTCCAGGTCCAAATAGAGCTGCAACTGGTGCACCAGGCGAACCTGGGCAAACGCCCCCCTCGTCACAGCTGAAAGATGTTTCTCTAATGTGAGCTGTGGATCGAGGAGGACGCCCAAGTTGCGGACCCTCTCTGAGGGGGTCAATAACTCCCCCCCAGGGTGATACTTTTTTCCCTTAAGTTTAGAAGTTGCCCAACTCCTATTAGGACTCTCGGCTGCCTACAATAACAGCATTTAAAATAAAACAATCCATATAAAACAAGAGACAAAAGCAGACGAGAACAACAAGCATAACACAAATTGGCCAACTCACAAGGGGCCCGCCACCCACTCAGCCCATGGCCTGAGAAAATACTGAGGCATCCAGCTGAGGGAATTCGCCATAGAAGTTGCTATGATTCTATGTATTATTTTTAATGGCATGGGAAGTCAATTATACCAAAGAAATATTTTCCCCCTGAAAGCCTTATGTTAATGGACACAATGCATTAATTAATGTGTCCCAGATGTTTAAAAGATCCTTAAGTAGACAGTGAATGCGCAGCACTTTCTTATAATGTTTGTCCAGAAAGTCCATCTAGGCTAGCAAAATAACTGATGCGATCCATTAATAACTGAGCATCAAATTGAAGAGATTTTGAGACTAAGGGACAAGGAAAATGCACAGAGTTGAGACTAAGGATGAAGCCTTGAGGCCATTTTACGAAATACAACGTGAATGTCAATTTGCAAATATTGTTAAACCGTAACCCTCTCAATCACTATAGGAACTGGGCGTGGGTAGTCTAATGAAGAGAAGGACCAGGGGAGACATGATAGCAGTCTTCCAATATTTGGGGGACTGCCACAGAGAGGAGGGGGTCAATCTATTTTCCAAGGCACCTGAAGGCCAGACAATGAACAACGGATGGAAAGTGTTGTGTTTGGGCCTGGGCCAGCCGTTGCTCCCACAGATGGGAGAGACGCGTCACAAAGTGAATGTGAAAGCCTGGCTGACAGCCAGGAAGACGTGGCAGACAGCCAGGAGGACGAGGCCACTGGTACACCGGATTCAGCAGACAGCCCAGGGGATTTGGCATGCAGTCCCTCAGACAGTCTTTCATCCCTGGGTTCTTCTGCAGATCAATATATTGATCTGCGTAGCCGAAGAGCTATGCAAAGGAGGGATCGATTGAAGGAGTATTACAAGTCATCATCGTAGCACCTGGGCTGGGTGTGGTTCTTATACTGAGGGCTGGGTGTGGTTCCCTTAATGAGGGCTAAAGGGATAAAAGGGAACAAAGGCCCAAGGCAAACTGTGGCTGTTTATCTGTGTTATTTTGTGGTTCCTGCTCTGAAGTTTCTGTTCCGTGCCGTTGGAGTTTTCAACCCAGCTTTTTCAGACAAGTGGGAGGTGAAACCTCTGGGACTTGCTGTTTTCTCCAAAGATTCAAAAGGACTCCTGAAATGTCTTTGCTCATTCCAGGTTGTCTTTGTTTGATTTTTCCTGTGTTTTTGTATGCGGCTGAAGTAAGCCTTGCACTATCATTGTTTTTGGACACTAAGGACTTTTTTGAGTAACCCTTTTTTGTTTGTTTAATACAAGTTTGCTGATTAGCAGAGCACGTGTGTGTTTGATTTCTTTTCCTTGGACTGTTACGCATTGCCTGAGCCAGTCAGGCAGAACAGAAAGTGAACCAGGAGAGATTCAACCTGTACATAAGGAGGAATTTCCTGACAGAGAGAGCAATCAACCAATGGAACAGAAAAGTTGCCTTCACAAGTTATAGCAGCTTCATCTCTGGAGGCTTTCAAGAAGAGATTGGACTGCCATTTGTCAGAAATGATATAGGGCAGTGAGGGTGAACCCTTTTCCCCTCGGGTGCCAAAAGAGCATGTGCTTCCACTATCGCACATGCGTGAGTGCCCACACCCATAATGCAATGCCTGGGGAGGGCAAAAACAGCTTCCCTCACCCCCTGGAAGCCCTCTGCAGGCCAAAAACAGCCTGTTCTCCAACTTCTTCTCTTTTTTTTGAAATATTTTTATTGTATTTTTAAAAAAGACAAACACAGACGAACACCATTAAACACTCAAGGAGCTGCCATTGCTCCGCTTATCTTAGAAGTCTAACTACTACAAAAAATAAAAACCTAACTATAATCAGATCAATACAGAAATAGCACACATTTATATTAAGTACTTGTTGAATTTAACTCTACATGTTAATTAAATTTCTTTATCTGTAAAATCCTTATTCAAAAAATATAATATACTGAATAGCATATCTAACTTTATCGTACTATAAAACTTTTTTAAACTATTATACTCTATCTTATAAAATTTCAAAACTATAAGTTCAAGAAGTTCTAAATTCTTGTTACTTTAACTTTTAATGTTATTTTTAAAGTTCCACCATTCATATACTTTATTCCATATTTTATAAAATTCTGTTTCTACTTGATTATTCAAGCGTTTTGTCATCATGTCTAATTCTGCACATTCCCCGTAGGCTCATGTTTCACTCTCCCCAGGCTCCACAGATTTCCCTGGAGTCAGGGGAGGGTAAAAACACCCTCCCCTATCCCCCCGGAGGCTCTCTGGAAGCCAAAAACACCCTCCCAGAGCCTCTGTGAAAGCCAAAAATCAGCTGGCCAGCTCACATATGCACGTTGGAGCTGAGCTCGGGCAACATTTCACGTGCCAGTTTACCCAAGTTAGGTAACATCATCACTGCATCTATGTATTTATTTGTATTTATTTATGATGTATTTATGTATCATTAGTATTGGGTTCCTTACGGGTACGGGCCACAATGATGCGCGCATAGCTCCAGGTGACCGGCGAGCAGGCACATATGTCCTGGGGAGATTTCGGTGATTTTTTTTGCTTCTGCGCATGTGTCCTCTTGTGAGATTTAGCTTCCTGAGCATGTGCAGAAGCAAAATCTCGCCGTCTGCCAGTCACCCAGATCTGCGTATGTATCGCACTGGTAGCATCTGTGTGTAGGAACCCCTACCTGTGTATTATGTATTATTGATTTATACCTTTTGGTATTATTTGTTTGTTTGAGAAGAGCGACAAAGATTATTAGGAGACTGGATGCTAAAACATATGAACAATGGTTGCAGGAACTGGGCATGGCTAGTTTGATGAAAAGAAGGACCAGGGGAGACATGATGGCAGTGTTCCAGTATCTCAGGGGTTGCCACAAAGAAGAAGGAGTCAACCTTTTCTCCAAAGCACCTGAGGGTAGAACAAGAAGCAACGGGTGGAAACTAAACAAGGAGAGAAGTAACCTAGGACTAAGGAGAAATTTCCTGACAGAACAGTTAATCAGTGGAACAGCTTGCCTCCAGAAGTTGTGAATGCCCCAATACTGGAAGTTTTTAAGAAGATGTTGGATAACCATTTATCTAAAATATTGTAGGGTTTCCTGCCTAAGCAGGGGGTGGGATTAGAAGACCTCCAAGGTCCCTTCCAACTCTGTTGTTGTTGTTGTTGTTGTTGTTGTTGTTGTTGTTGTTGTTGTTATTGTTCTTCTTCTTCTTCTTCTTCCTCTTCTCCTCCTCCTCCTCCTCCTCATTAGTTATCATCATCATCATCATCATCATCATTGTCAACATCATCATCATCATCATCATCATCATCATCATCATTATATGCCACCAATCTCACTATCCAAAGCAACTCTGGATGACTTATTGCCAGGAAAGCTGCTTAGTTTCATATCTCAGAAAACACTTTTGTAGTTTTGCATCTGAAATCTCCAAGTCCCAGCTTCTAAAGCCATCTCTCCAAACTCCAATCGCATAGGAAAACAAATCCCAGAATCCCCAGCCAGTTAGTTAGCTACACGGTTGAGGAATTCTTGGAGTGGTCCTTCTCAACAGAACTGGAAGGCGCCCAGCTGGGAAAGAGCGGCGTTACGTGTTTTGCCCTGAACATTTTCTGAAACCCCAAAGCTGAACTTTTCCCGAATTCCTGGGGCTTAATGTAATCTGTGGCTCGACCCCTTTAAATGGCTCTTTCTACCTCTTCAGTCTTGGAAAAATGTTAACCCTAAATATATTTGCATTGGCACCACTTCTAAAGGTGTCATGCCAACAAGTGAATAGCATCGTATTTCAGAAAGTTAATGGTGATGGAAAAACACCACTGAGTACAGGCCCGGCCAAAGAAATCCACTCCCCCACTTCACAACGCCTTGGAAGAATAAACACTCGAGCTTCATCCAAGCATCTGTAGGAGAACGTGTAAAATTTCCTTGTTCTGAATCAGGTTTTTGGCCTGCGTACCTCAGTTCAATCTTCTCTGTTTAGCAAAGAATTCAGAATCTAAGATAAGGGTCAGTTGACCCTTTAGTTTAGAAATGAGGAATTTACTGTTGCCTAAGACAAGAATCTTCTCCTAGATCACCAGAAGGCAGCCAGAAAAGAAGGATAGATAGTATTGATGTAGTAGGCTGCAACAGGCAATAACAGACGAGCATAGATACAACAGCATTTATTGACTCAAATTGTGTTCTCTTTGCTGATGATGTTAAACTGTTTAATACTACTGACAATACTTCTACCCTTCAAAAGGACCTTGACCATGTAGCTGAATGGTCTAACAACGGGCAACTTCAAATCTCTACCAACAAATGCTCCATCCTACACTTTGGTAAAAAGAATCCGAATACTAAATACATACTTGGTAAAACTGAACTAACAGAGGACCCTCACTCAATCAAAGACCTTGGAGTACTCATTTCCAATGACCTAGGTGCTAGAGCCCACTGTAACCGCATTGTCAAAAAGGCTTTAAGAATTGTAAACCTAATCTTACGTAGCTTCTTCTCTAGAAACACTGATTTATTAACCAGAGCATACAAAACATTCATCAGACCTATTCTAGAATATAGTTCACCTGTGTGGAATCCACACTGCATATCAGATATTAATACAATCGAAGGAGTCCAGAAATATTTCACAAGAAGAGTCCTTCACACCTCCTCACGTAACAAATTACCCTACTCCTCCAGACTTCAAATACTACATCTAGAAAATTTACAACTACGTCGTCTCCGAACTGATTTAACTATTGTTCATAAAATCATACATCATAATGTACTCCCTGTCAGTGACTACTTCACCTTTAACAACAACAACACAAGAGCATGTAATACATACAAACTGAATGTAAATCGCTCCAAACTTGACTGCAGAAAATACGATTTCAGCAATAGGTTGGTCACTGCCTGGAACTCATTACCTGACTCTGTTGTTGCTTCCCCCAACCCCAAAATCTTCAACCTTACATTATCTACAATCGACCTCTCCCCTTTTCTAAGAGGTCTGTAAGGTGCCTAATGTCCCTGTCCTACTGTCTTAATGCACGACCGGCAGATTAAAACTGCCGGCCGAAATTGCCTCGGAGCAGGGCGACGCTGTGGGCGGCTCTTTAGAGCCCCATACTTCCGGGTTGCGAAAACCCGGAAGTTCGGCTTCTGGCAGCGCACCAGGTCGGCGCGCCGCCTGCTGGTCGCTGGGGGAGGTCCTGGATCACCCTATTTAAGGGCGATCCAAAGAGGACCTCCTCCTTGCTTTTTGGCTGTTGAAGCGAACACCCGCCCACCCTCCGCTATTAGCAGTGTGTCCTGAGGAGGTCGCCTTGGGGTCGAATAGGAATTTTTTGTGGCCTCCCCTTTAGAGGCGGCCGTTTTTTCGCCTATTCCATACTGATGGTGCGGACTGGATTGGTTAGGGGGTGCAACACACTTAGATGTTAGATAGGCCTCCCTTTGGCAGGTTTGGGGCGGAAATGGGCAATTAGAAGTGACTGCACATGCTCTTTTGGGCATCCTTGAAAGGGTGATGGACTGCCTCTCTCCAGGAACTAGAGGTTGGAACAATGTCGGGGATTGGAGAGAGGATGTCCATGGGAATCACCGGATCCAATCTCCCTCGGGGATTGGAGGGTGAACTCCTCCCACACGCAGGGGCGTGGCTTTGATCCAGGTGAAGGGGGCTACCTTCACCTGGTTCAGCAAGGAGTTTTTGCCCAATGTTGCCAAGGAAGTTTATGGTAGGAATTTCCGCCCCGTTAGTTTTAGCCTCTGCAGGTCCTTAGTTATGTTGAATTTAAATATTTAAATTTATGTATTTAAAGTTACGTTATTTAAATTTATGTTAATTTAATAAAATGACCCTTATTTAATCCACAATATGTCTCAGCGTCTTTACTCCGCTTCCGGGGCAATTATCCTTTCTATTACTACGTTCTACTTATGTTGTTATGTTATGTTAATATGTACTATAATACTACAGTATACTTGTTTGATAAATAAATAAATAAAATAAATAAAAGTGCCCAATGGGCAAACTAAAAGTCAATTTTTCTAAACTTCCAGTTTGCCCATTTGGCCATTTTTTAAGCTGTCCCAGGCTTCACTGAGGGCTATGCACATGTGCATGGATGGTGGGAGGGATAGTGCGCATGCTCGGGAGCAGCACTGGGGTGGTGCATGCATGGGAGGAAGGAAAGGGTGTGGGTATGTGCACACATGCTAGCACACCCACACCCTTTTAGCAGTCGAACCACAAAAAGGTTCGCCACCTTGTTATTCTGTTATTCTCCCCATTTTCTCCACCGCCCTCCAAAATCCTGCACGTTAGGTTATAGCCCCCACCTCCACTTCTTCATCCAACAGCGGTATCAACAGTAGAGACCTTCAAATTACTAGGTTCTATCATATCTCAAGACCTAAAATGGTCACCTAACATCAATAACACCATCAAAAAAGCACAACAAAGAATGTTCTTCTGTGCCAGCTCAGGAAGCTCAAACTGCCCAAGGAGCTGCTGATTCAGTTCTACAGAGGAATCATTGAGTCTGTCATCTGCACCTCTATAACTGCCTGGTTTGGTGCTGCAACCCAACAGGACCGACACAGACTTCAGAGGAGAATCAGAACTGCAGAAAAAACAATGGCTGCCAACGTGTTTCCCATTGAGGACCTGTATACTGCACGAGTCAAAAAGAGGACAGTGAAAATATTTACTGACCTCTCGCATCCTGGACATAAACTGCTTCAACTCCTACCCTCAAAACGTCGCTACAGAGCACTGCAAACCAAGACAACGAGACACAAGAACAGTTTTTCCCGAACGCCATCACTCTGCTAAACAAATAATTCCCTCAACCCTGTCAAACTATCTACTAAGTCTTCACTACTCTTACTACTAGTTTTTTCCTCATCATTCCTATCACCCATCTCCTCCCACTTATGACTGTATGACTGTAACTTGTTGCTTGTATCCTTATGATTTATATTAATATTGTTTCCTCATTGCTTATTTGACCCCTATGACAATCATTAAGTGTTATACCTCATGATTCTTGACAAATGTATATTTTCTTTTCTGTACACTGAGAGCATATGCACCAAGGCAAATTCCTTGTGTGTCCAATCACACTTGGCCAATAAAGAATTCTCTTCTATTCTATTTTCACGGAGAAACATCTCTACAATTTCTGCTCCTTGCAATTTGAGATGCAAAGCTTGCCTGGTGCTGTTGAAGTTAAAATTTTCCTTGCCTGTCAAGAAATAATAAACACGTCCTCCCCTCCTTCACGCCCCAAAGTCTAAGGTGAAGAACGAGAGTTTCTGATTTCCAAAAGCCAACGCAAAGGCTGAGCAGAAACTGGTGTGTTTTCTTCTCATTTACTCTTCCCATTTTTTCAGCTTGTCAATCTCTGCAGTTCCCACCCCCCCAAAAAAATCTGGGACCCGTCCTGAAAGATTCTCCCCAAGAGACCCATGGCTCCGCGTTTTCTGGAGGGGGTCCTTCAGGAGGAACGGGGGTGGGCGGGTGGGGTAACACAACCTTTCATTACTTCATTTCGCAAGTTGTCACAGGTTCTTAACGTGAAATGTCTTTGCCACCACCCTGTATTTTATTGATAGATTTTGTCCAATACACGATGAGGGGTTTAGTGGGTATACACATAGTGAAATACATAATGAAGGTTATAGAGGAGATACTCATAGTAAAATATATCTAAGAAAGAAGAGAAGAGAAGATATAGGAATAAAACGTATCAATGAAAGAATAGAAGAAGAGATATAGGAATAGAAGAAAGGTATAGGAGATGTAGGAGAGCAATAGGACAGGGGACAGAAGGCACTCTAGTGCACTTGTACTCGCCCCTTACTGACCTCTTAGGAATCTAGATAGGTCAACTGTGGATAATCTAAGGGTAAAGTGTTGGGGGTTTGGGGATGACACTATGGAGTCCGGCAATGAGTTCCACGCTTCGACAACTTGGTTACTGAAGTCATATTTTTTACAGTCAAGTTTGGAGCAGTTAATATGAAGTTTAAATCTGTTGTGTGCTCTTGTGTTGTTGTGGTTAAAGCTGAAGTAGTCGCCTACAGGCAGGACGTTGCAGCATATGATCTTGTGGGCAAAACATAGATCATGTTTAAGGCGTCTTAGTTAATACAAAGAGGAAGACATCAGTTCTCCGGGATTTTTACAGAGGTGCCAAAAATAATTTCCTATTGTGGGAAGCCCCCCCCCCCCTTCCTGGAAGAATGAAATATTTTGAGAAATATTTTTCCCCTAAAAGAGAAGTGGAAATATTAAGGGAGACAGAAACTTAGAACCCCAACTCCCTAGCTCCAGTAGATATTTGTGGCCCATTAAGAAAGACCGAGCCATCCTATCTACAAAACAAAAGACAAAAAAATTATGTTTGCAATAGCGTTGAAGATCTTTAACTTGGAAACAGAATTTAGGGAAAGTCACTGTCAGCATTCTTCTGCTTATAAGGGCTTCGTGTGGTTAGTAGGTTTTGCGATGGGAGGGTCACATAAGGTAAGGGCCTAGTGATGGGTCTTGGGATGGGTTGGGTGTGCGTCATGTCAGGTGAGGATCATGTGATGGAGAGGTCATGTCAGGTGAGGATAATTGGTAGAAGAAGTGCTAGTTTGGTGTATGTGTGCATGGGTTGGTTGAGCCCTTAGCTTTCATAGCTAAGGCAGGGCTAGAACTCACAGTCTCCTGGTGATTGGTCCAAAGTCACCCAGCTGACTTTCATAACTAAGGTGGGACTAGAACTCACAGTCTCCTGGTGATTGGTCCAAAGTCACCCAGCTGACTTTCATAACTAAGGTGGGACTAGAACTCACAGTCTCCTGGTGATTGGTTCAAAGTCACCCAGCTGACTTTCATAACTAAGGCGGGACTAGAACTCACAGTCTCCTGGTGATTGGTTCAAAGTCACCCAGGTTGGCTTTCATGCTAAAGGTGGGACTAGAATTCTCCTGGTGATTGATCTGACATTCCGGAAATTCCACTGGAGATATTACCTAGCCTGGTAATGAAATGTTTGCAAACCAACCCACAAACTTGGAGAACTCTCCATCCTCATCCTATGCACGCATGATGGCGAACCTCTGGCACGGGTGCCACAGGTGGCACGCAGAGCCATATCCGCTGGCACATGAGCCGTTGCCCCAGCTCAGCTCCAATGTGCATGTGTGTGCCAGCCAGCTGCTATTTGGCTTGCACAGAAGCTCTGGGAGGGCGTTTTTGGCTTCCAGAGAGCCTCCAGGGGAATGGGGCAGGGCATTTTTACCCTCCCTCCAGCTCGAGGGAAGCCTTTGTAGCCTGGGGAGGGTGAAACACGAGCCTACTGGGTCCACCAGAAGTTTGGAAACAGGCTGTTTCCAGCCTCCAGAGGGCCCCCGGGGTGGCAGGGGAAGCTGTTTTTGCCCTCCCCAGGCATTGAATTATGGGTGTGGGCACTCTTTTGGCACCAGAGGAGAAAAAGGTTCGCAATCACCGCTATACACCCAAGCTACGGATATAGACGGGCTACAAGAATGGTGGAAGATCTTAAGCATAAAACGTATCAGGAAAGACTTCATGGACTCAATCTGTAGAGTCTGGAGGACAAAAGGGAAAGGGGGGACATGATCGAAACATTTAAATATGTTAAAGGGTTAAATAAGGTTCAGGAGGGAAGTGTTTTTAATAGGAAAGTGAACACAAGAACAAGGGGACACAATCTGAAGTTAGTTGGGGGAAAAATCAAAAGCAACGTGAGAAAATATTATTTCACTGAAAGAGTAGTAGATCCTTGGAACAAACTTCCAGCAGACGTGGTAAATAAATCCACAGTAACTGAATTTAAACATGCCTGGGATAAACATATATCCATTGCAAGATAAAATACAGGAAATAGTACAAGGGCAGACTAGATGGACCATGAGGTCTTTTTTTGCCTTCAGTCTTCTATGTTTCTATGTATCTATTCATCGCTATTGCAAACATAAATATATTTTAGTTGCCATGCACCTGAACTTTGATCACATCACCGTGGGGATTGCTGGGGTGATCATAAGTCTGAGAACTATTTTTTCAGCGCCATTGTAAATCGGAACAGTGGCAAAACAAATGGTTGTAAGTCAAAGACTACACGTAAAGAGTGGCATCAAGGAATGAATTTTTACTTTCCCTTTACTAATTTTTTTACCAAAGCAGTGGTATAAAATTCCCCTCCGTGCCTCCTGCAGAATTAAAAACAAACAGTAGGTAACCAATCCTGCAGGAAATATATTGACTTACTATTTGATTACCAATTGACTGATGGTCATTATTACTTAGCTTTCAATAAAATGACAGGCAATTCTGTTTGCTTTTGCCAAGGTAGCCAGTAATCATTTCTGTGTAGGACATAAATTAATTTCAGCCAGATTCAAAAGAGATTTCTTAGTTTGTTCCTTTCTCTCAAGAGCAATAAGCAAGCGCAACGCAGGAATTTCTATTACAAATACTACCAAAAACAAAACAAAAGCACATTATGACTGTGCCTTTTCGACTGGGCCTTAAAAGAAAATTCATCAATCACTGATGAAAATCTCACAAAAGCAAGGAAAAACAAGTATACTACTTAAAGTTTTGTGCAAACACTGGCCGGTTACATTTGAGAAGAAAATGTAGACTTGGAAAACTAATGTATTTATTGTTGTAATAAGTGAGCTGGAGTCCTAAGATTGCAGGCATTTTGCTAAATATCAAATATCACCTGGAAACAGTGAGTTCTAGTCCCACCTTAAGCCAACTGGGTGATTTTGAACCAATCACCAGGATAATGTGAATTCTAGTCCTGTTTAGGCATCTGGGTGACTTTGGACCAGTTATTCTCTTTCAGACAAATCACAGGGTTGTTGTGGACTAAATAGGAGGAAGAAGGATTATTGTCTATGTTCATTGATTTGAGTTACATAAAGCAATAGAATAGAATAGAATAGAATTTTATTGGCCAAGTGTGATTGGACACACAAGGCATTTGTCTTGGTGCAGATGCTCTCAGCGTACATAAAATAAAATATACATTTGTCAAGAATCATGTGGTACGACACTTAATGATTGTCATAGGGGTCAAATAAGCAATGAAGAAGCAATATTAATAAAAATTGTAGGATATAAGCAACAAGTTACAGTCATACAGTCAACATGGGAGGAAATGGGTGATAGGAATGATGAGAAAAACTAGTAGAATAGAAGTGCAGATTTAGTAGAAAGTCTGACAGTGTTGAGGGAATTATTTGTTTAGTAGAGTGATGGCGTTCGGGGAAAAACTCTTCTTGTGTCTAGGTGTCTTGGTGTGCAGTGCTCTGTAGCGACGTTTTGAGGGTAGGAGTTGAAACAGTTTGTGTCCAGGATGTGAGGGGTCAGTAAATATTTTACCCGCCCTCTTTTTGACTTGTGCAGTATACAGGTCCTCAATGGAAGGCAGGTTGGCAGCAATTGCTTTTTCTGCAGTTCTGATTGTCCTCTGAAGTCTGTGTCGGTCCTGTTGGGTTGCAGCACCAAACCAGACAGTTATACAGGTGCAGATGACAGACTCAATGATTCCTCTGTAGAACGTTATCAGCAGCTCCTTGGGCAGTTTGAGCTTCCTGAGCTGGCGCAGAAAGAACATTCTTTGTTGTGCTTTTTTGATGGTGTTATTGATGTTAGGTGACCATTTTAGGTCTTGAGATATGATAGAACCTAGAAATTTGAAGGTCTCTACTGTTGATACTGTGTTGTCTAGTATTGTGAGAGGTGGAAGGGTGGAAGGGTTTCTCCTAAAGTCTACCACCATTTCTACGGTTTTGAGTGTGTTCAGTTTTAGATTGTTCTGGTCACACCAGAAGGATAGTTGTTCAACTTCCCGTCTGTATGTGGATTCATCATTGTCTCGAATGAGTCCGATCACTGTTGTATCATCTGCAAACCTCAGTAGCATTCAGCAATAGCACTTAGACTTGTATACTGCTTTACATTGCTTTACAGCCCTTTCTAAGCAGTTTATAGAATCGATACATTGTCCACAAAAATCTAGGACTCCATTTTACCGTCTTTGGAAGGATGGAAGACTGAATCAACCTTGAGCTGGTGAGAATCGAACTGCTGGCAGTCAGAAGAGTTAGCCTGCAATACTGCATTCTAGCCACTGCACCACCATGGCGCTTACAAAGGAATAAGAGCCAGATAAAATCTAAAATAATGAATAGTTCAGTGAGTGCCGTATTTTTTGGAGTGTAAACTGCACCAAAGTATAAGACACCCCTTAGTTTTTGAGGGGGAAAATAGGAAAAGAATCTGCTTACTAGCTGTGCCCATGTTACACCAACACTCCGCAGTCTGCATTGGTTGCCGATCAGTTTCTGGTCACTATTCAAAGTGTTGGTTATGACCTATAAAGCCCTTCATGGCATCGGATCAGAATATCTCTGGGACCGCTTTCTGCCACATGAATCCCAGCGACCAGTTAGGTCCCATAGAGTTGGCCTTCTCCGGCTCCCGTTAACTAAACAATGTCATTTGGCGGGACCCAGGGGAAGAACCTTCTCTGTGGCAGCCCCATCCCTCTGGAATCAGCTCCCCACAAAGATCAGAATTGCCCCTACCCTCCTTGCCTTTCGTAAACTTCTTAAAACCCACCTCTGTTGTCAAGCATGGGGGAATTGAGATATTCCTTTCCCCCAGGCCTATACAATTTATGCATGGTATGTTTGTGTGCATTTTTGGTTTATAATAAGGGTTTTTAGTTATTTTAAATATTAGATTTGTTATATGTTGTTTTATTATTGTTGTTAGCCACCGCGAGTCTACGGAGAGGGGCGGCATACAAATCTAATTAATAATAATAATAATAATAATAATAATAATAATAATAATAACAGTAACAGTAACAGTAACAGTAACAATAACAATAACAATAATAATAATAATAATAATAATTCATCTGGCTAGCATTCTTAGTCTGATCAGCTTCAGCACATTATTTTATCCCCTAGTTAGGGTTTAAAAAAACCCTACCAGTTTGGGCCAACCGGTACGAACTGGTAGGAACCCCCCTCTGATCCTGTTATAAAACACAATCCCTCAGATAACATGGGACCAAGCTGTGAAGGACTTTATAGGTTAAAAACAGAACTTTGAACTTGAATCCCACCCCTGCCCCCAAAAAGTGTGATCAATTATATTAGCACCTCTCACCTGCTACCAGCCTGCCATGCACATTTTATCCTAATCGTCTCCATATGGTCTTCAAAGGAAGTCCCATGTAGAACAGGTTACAGTACTCTAATCTTGGGGCAATTGGGGGCATGGAACCCTTTAGTCCAGGCCTTTATTAATCTGCTTTTAAAAAGGCTTGAATAATGCATACCTCCAAACGCCAAACATGCAGCTGCAATCTCCATTTTTCTTTCTTTTCTTTCCTATTTTTTTTTAAATTTAAAGTTTCTAAGAGAAACAATAGTACAGTAGCACCTCTACTTACGAACTTAATTTGTTACGTGACCAGGTTCTTAAGTAGAAAAGTTTGTAAGAAGAAGCAATTTTTCCCATAGGAATCAATGTAAAAGCAAATAATGCAATTGGGGAAACCATAGGGAGGGTGGAGGCCCTGTTTCCTCCCAGGAGATTCCTAGAGAGGCCACGGAAGGTTCTCCCCACCTTTTCTGCCCCTGTTTCCTCCCAGGAGATTCCTAGAGAGGCTTCTCCCTGCCTTTTCCGGCCCTGTTTTCTCCCAGGAGATTCCTAGAGAGGCCCCACAGAGGCTTCTCCCTGCCTTTTCCGGACCTGTTTCCTCCCAGGAGATTCCTAGAGAGGCCCCACAGAGGCTTCTCCCTGCCTTTTCCGGCCCTCTTTCCTCCCAGGAGATTCCTAGAGAGGCCCCACAGAGGCTTCACCCCGCCTTTTCCGGCCCTGTTTCCTCCCAGGAGATTCCTAGAGAGGGCCCACAGAGGCTTCTCCCTGCCTTTTCCGGCCCTGTTTCCTCCCAGTAGATTCCTAGAGAGGCCCCACGGAGGCTTCTCCCTGCCTTTTCCAGTTACAGTTTCGGAGGCTCGGGTTTGTAACTGGAAAACGGTTCTTGAGAAGAAGCCAAAAAATCTTGAACACCCGCTTTTTATCTATAAAAGTTCATAAGTGGAGGCGTTCTTAAGTAGAGATACCAATGTATGTGTTGTCCAAATAAGGAAAACTTCATGGGTTATGAGACACTGTAAACAAAAGACGGTTACAAAATAAATACAAATGTGGACACACACGCAAAGATATGATGCATTTGTGTGTTTACTTTATTGTTTATGGCACTTTCCATTTATATGGGGGGAGAGAGAGAGGGAGAGAGAAACAATGTATTTGTGTGTGTGTGTGTGTGTGTGTAAGATTTGGAAAACACTGCCAGACTGAAATAATGCCCTACTAACAGAATAGCAAAACAGATAAGTTTGTTAGCAATTTGCACATCTGCATGAAGGACGAGTCCAAACTTGTGCCTGAAATTAAGCTCACGAGGAGATAGCCAACATCTCGTTGCCAAATGCAGCATCTTTTCAGAGGAGATAAACATTTTCCAAAAAGTTTTTTTAAAAAATAAAATCATCTGTTTTTATCCCAGTCCTTGGTTCCTCAGGATAATCTCTCCCACAAGAGACCCAAACTGGAACAATTAGGAGAGAAAAGGAGTTTATTTTCTTCTCCGTGTATTTTTTCCCCTACTCCTCTCTTTGGTTACATGCTCTGCCTTGGGTAGAAATGGATCTAATTTCCCCATTCAGCAAAACTGAGCCATTAAGTTTTTATTTGGATTCTAGCAGACATGATTGAATGCTTCCAGAGCATTGTATGAAAAGTATGTGGGAAAAGGGGGCCTTCGAACCTTTCCCTTATGTAGTTCCCTACTGTGAAAATACTGTGAAACGCCACCCAGAGTCCGGAAGGAGTGGGCAGCTTATAAATTAAATTAATTAAATTAAAATTGAATTAAATTAAAATTATCCCCTTCGCTCTACTTTAATGCCAGTGTTGCTTAGACCAGACAAATTTAATGGGTATGGACTTCGACTTCCCAGAATTCCCTAGCAAATATGCTGGTTGGGGAATTACCCCCGGAAGCCGAGTAACGACACTGAGACATGTTGTGGATTAAATATGGGTCATTTATTGAATTACCATAAATTTAAATAAATTGGAATACGCCAATTTAAATATTTAAATTCAGAACAAACTAAGGACCTGCAGAGGCCAAAACTAACGGGGCGGAAATTCCTACCAGAAAATTCCTTGGCAACTTTGGGCAAAACTCCTTGCTGAACCAGGTGAAGGTAGCCACCTTCACCTGGATCCAAGCCACGCCCTTTCGTCGTGTGGGAGGAGTTCACCCTCCAATCCCCGTGGGAAATTGGATCCGGTGATTCCCATGGACATCCTCTCTCCAATCCCTGACGTTGTTCCAACCTCTAGTTCCTGGAGAGAGGCGGTCCATCACCCTTTGAAGGATGCCCAAAAGGAGCATGCGCAGTCACTTCTAATTACCCATTTCCGCCCCTAACCTGCCAAACCCCAATGACCAGAGGGAGGCCTATACCACTAAGTGCGCCACACCCCCTAACCAATCCAGTCCGCACCGTCAGTGTGGAATAGGCGAAAAAAATGGCCGCCTCTAAAGGGGAGGCCGCAAAAAATTCCTATTTGGCCCTGAGGCGACCTCCTTAGGACACACTGTTAATAACGGAGGGTGGGCAGGTGTTCGCCTGAAGAGGGAGCCACAACAAGGGGGAGGTCCTGTCCAGATCGCCCTTAAATAGGGCGACCCAGGACCTCCCCCAGGACCCAGCAGGCAGCGTGCCACCTTGGCGCACTGCCAAAAGCCGAACTTCCGGGTTCCAGAGGAACCCGGAAGTCTTGAGCTCAACAGAACTGCCAGCAGCGTCTCCCCCATGGCTCCGAGGTAATTTCTAAGGTCTAACACCTGGCAACTTCAAATATCAACCAACAAATACTCTACCCTCCACATCGGCAAAAAGAATCCAAACCACACATACGAACTGAATAAACAATCTCTCACTGCTAACCCACATTCAGTAAAAGACCTTGGAATACTAATATCGAATGACCTAAGTGCTAAAGCCCACTGCAACAATATCACCAAAAAGGCTTCTAGAGTTGTTAACCTGATCCTACGCAGCATCTGCTCAGGCAGTCTCACACTACTCACAAGAGCCTACAAAACTTTTGCCAGACCCATCCTAGACTACTGCTCATCTGTCTGGAACCCATATCACATCTCAGACATCAACACCCTTGAAAATGTCCAAAGATATTTCACCAGAAGAGCCCTTCACTCCTCCACTCGAAACAGAATATCCTGCGAAAATAGACTGGGCCTAGAAAGCCTAGAACTACGGTGCCTAAAACATGATTTGAGTATTGCCCACAAGATCATATGCTGCAACGTCCTACCAGTCAATGACTACTTCAGCTTCAACCTCAATAACACAAGAGCATGCAACAGATTCAAACTTAATACGAACCTCTCCAAACTTGACTGTAAAAAATATGATTTCAACAATCGAGTTATCGAAGCATGGAACTCATTACCGGACTCAATTGTGTCAACCCCTAACCCCCAACACTTCTCCCTTAGACTCTCCACGATTGACCTCTCCAGGTTCCTAAGAGGCCAGTAAGGGGCGTACATAAGTGCACTGGTGTGCCTTTCGTCCCCTGTCCAATTGTCTTTCCTTTCTTTCACCTATCTTATATATTCTCTCCCTTTCATATATCCTCTCCTCTAAGTTCACTTTCACCCTCCTTTATATTACCACATGTCTATTTTTCTTCCTATGTATTTGTGTATTGGACAAATGAATAAATAAATAAAAATAAATTCTGGGAGGGGAAGTCCACATGTCTTTGCCTACCCCTGAACTAGGGCATCAACTAGGTGAGGGAGGGGAGGGCACCGCCAGCCAGTAATGGGACAGGGAGCCATAGCAGGGGGCCGAAAGAACTCCATGCGGCTCTGGGGCTGCGTGTTGCTGACCCCTGGTATAGAGTCACCTGCTTGAGCAGGCGTTGGAGTACATGACCTAAAAGGTCCCCTCCATTATTCTCTCTGTTTCCAAAATATAGAAAATGCTAAGAAAAATGGTGAAAAGTAAGTAGAAGTACAAGTACAAATTTGTCAAATATTTGGAAGGATTTAAGGGTAGTGGTTTCTGACAGTCTCAAAATGGGTGAACCATGCGGTCAGGTGGTAGGGAAAGCAAGTAGAATGCTTGGCTGCATAGCTAGAGGTATAACAAGCAGGAAGAGGGAGATTGTGATCCCACTGTATAGAGCGCTGGTGAGACCCCATTTGGAATACTGTGCTCAGTTCTGGAGACCTCACCTACAAAAAGAGATTGATCAAATTGAACGGGTCCAAAGATGGGCTACAAAAATGGTGGAAGATTTAATGGGCTCAATCTGTAGAGTCTGGAGGACAGAAGGGAAAGTTGGGGCATGATCAAAACATTTATATGTTAAAGGGTTCAATAAGGTCCAGGAGGGAAGTGTTTTTAATAGGAAAGTGAACACAGGAACAAGGGGACACAATCTGAGGTTCGTTGTGGGAAAGATCAGAAGCAACGTGAGAAAATATTACTTTACTGAAAGAGTAGTAGATGCTTGGAACAAACTTCCAGCAGATGTGGTTGAATCGTGAGGTCTTTTTCTGCCATCAATTTTCTTTGTTTTTATGAAAAATACTAAGAAAAATGCTAAAAAGTGAGTAAAAGGTACTGTACAAATTTGCCATATATGTGAAATACTATCCCTTTATAGTCTGTTGCTGTAGAGATAACTACAAAATCCATCCAAATTTCATATAATTGTGGTTCCTGCCTCTGATGTTTCATTATTTTAACGTTCTCATTTTGTCTCTAATGTGACAATTTGAAAAGGCCTTATTAATCTACATCTCAATTGTTACGTTATCTAGAATTTTTCAATGTTGGGCAATTATTATTTTAGCTGCTAAAATTAAACAGATAACAAGTTCCATATTTTCAAGGCTGAGATTTGGACTTGTACATAAATGCAGTAACCCTGGGGAGCAGTCACTTCTCTCATTAGTAATGGTACTTATCTCCCCCAAAATTTAATTCCAATGAGGTATAGGTTTAGCATCCGCCTACCACAAATGAAAGAAAGGCATTTTTAGTAAAAGCTCTCCAACATTGCAAGAATAATTCTGATTATATGTAAATGTGTAGGTACGGTATATATGTATATAGCTGAATCCCACGGATTGGGCGGCAGAGAAGTTGAATAAATAATAAGAGTTAAGGGATATGCATGGATGTAATAATAATAATAATAATAATAATAATAATAATTATTATTATTATTATTATTATTATTATTATTATTATTATTATTATTATTTATTGGATTTGTATGCCACCCCTCTCTGTAGACTCGGGGCGGCTAACAACAATGATAAAAACAGCATGTGACAATCCAATAATAAAACAACTAAAAACCCCTATTATAAAACCAAACATACACACAGACATACCATGCATAACTTGTAATGGCCTAGGGGGAAGGAATATCTCAACTCCCCCATGCCTGGCAGTATAAATGAGTCTTGAGTAGTTTACGAAAGAGAGGGAGGGTGGGGGCAATTCTATTCTCCGGGGGGAGTTGGTTCCAGAGGGCCGGGGCCACCACAGAGAAGGCTATTCCCCTGGGGCCCGCCAAACAACATTGTTTAGTTGACAAGACCCGGAGAAGGCCAACTCTGTGGGACCTTATCGGTCGCTGGGATTCGTGCGGTAGCAAGCGGTTCCGGAGGTAGCCTGGTCCAAAGCCATGTAGGGCTTTAAAGGTCATGACCAACACTTTGAATTGTGACCGGAAACTGATCGGCAGCCAATGCAAGCCACGGAGTGTTGAAGAAACATGGGCGAATCTTGGAAGCCCCACGATGGCTCTCGCGGCTGCATTCTGCACGATCTGAAGTTTCCGAACACTTTTCAAAGGTAGCCCCATGTAATGTGGAGAAAAACAATAAAAAGTTTGTTATTAAAAAAAAGAAGACAACAAGTGGTGATTTTTTTCTGGCCAGCCGATAATGTTTGACGGGATGCAAGGGAATAAAACCAGGCGAATCTACCAATTTCTATCCTTACCATCTCCGACACATAGTAAACAGGCAGGGTAAGAATCAGAAATGAAGGTAGCCAATTTAACTTAGTGCCGTTTCTGGCTGGTTTAGGATGGGTGGAAATCACTGAGTCATGGCCAATAGCCCTGTGATTATGTGGCTTTCCCATAAAGTCGCCACGTGTTCCACTTGCAGAAAATAGTTCTGCCTTTGAAGACAGTGTCTGAGTAAGGAGTAAAATAAAAGTCTAACCGAAAAGAGCAGACTGCTCCATAGAAATGTTGAAAACCCAAGCCTCAGTTAGACTCTAGTTATCCAATAGTACTCTGTCCCCCTCCTTTATATATATATATATAGCTGAAAGGATTGGATACTGTAGCCTAGAGGATAATTCTCTGCCTTACAAGGCAAAGGTTGCAGGTTCAAGTCCCAGTGGGTATGGCTACCTGATGAGGCCAAAATAAGGCTGAAATAGATCTATCCTAGTCTCCCTTAATTTTCAAATTCAGCAAAAAAAAACCCACCATGTGACACATACTGATAGAATTGTCAGCTATCAATAAAATTAACTGCCTTGGAAATGGCCCTGGGTTGGGCCGAGAGGCAAATAAGGAGCTGTGATGTTCCTTCAATACACCAGGGTGATTCGACACAAAAATATGTAACCCTTCCCTGGTGCAGAGCTGAAGGGATTGGATACTGTAGCCTAGAGGATAATTCTCTGCCTTACAAGGCAAAGGTTGCAGGTTCAAGTCCCAGTGGGTATGGCTAGCTGATGAGGCCAAAATTAGGCCAAAATAGATCTATCTTAGTCTCCCTTAATTTTCAAATTCAGCAAAAAAAACCATGTGACATATATATATGTATATGTATACGTATACGTACACGTATATGTATATACTGTATACACAAACACACTGCTCAAAAAAATAAAGGGAACACTCAAAGAACACATCCTAGATCTAAATAAATGAAATATTCTCATTGAATTCTTTGTTCTGTACAAAGTTGAATGTGCTGACAACAAAATGAAATTAATTGTCAACAAATAGTGTTGCTTCCTAAGTGGACAGTTTAATTTCAAAGAAGTTTGATTTATTTGGAGTTATATTGTGTTGTTTAAGAGTTCCTTTTAATTTTTTTCTGAGTAGTATATAATAGTGTACACTATTTCTATCTTATTTTCCTATAAAGGTGTCCTTTTTATATACAACTTTTCTCTCTGTACACATTTTTGCAAACTGTTTTCCTTTTAAAATATTTCTGCATGCAGTGATTTCCACTAATGGACCCATCGGGAAAAGGACACATTTTGGGGTGTAGTTTCGGAGCTTTGCCCTGGATCGCAGCATCCAATTGCGCACAGACAAACCTATCCGGTGCAGACCCGAAAAAAGGTGGCATTAAACTCTGCAGAAATGGAATTTCGCCCCTCTCCCTAGACAACCCTGGAATAAAGCACAGGTCTCCTCCGTCCACTCCTCTGAAAATTTATTTCTCTTCCCTCCCCTCCAGGAAGGAAAGAAAAAAAACTTTTCAAAGTACCGGCTTTCCTGAAAGGAACGCTAAATTCTCCATGAAATGCTGCTGCACTAAGCACTTTGTCTTAATCAAGTATTCCCCACTGAAATTTCACCGAAAACAACATTTGCAGCGAATGGTGTGTGTGAGAGAGAGAGGGGGCGGGGGGGAGAGAGGGAGAGAGGGAGATCTTGTTCTGTTAGACACAATTGAAGAATTTCAAAACATTGTCGGTTTCCCGTTCACCCCCAATCCTCACACACTCCCCATTCTCAAGGCAAGGGAACCCCACTCCGTTGTAAAATTCAGCTGGGAAAACTTTCGACAACTTGTCGCCTCGCCGTGTGGCATGTGGGGAAAGAGGTTGACGGGCAGGGTGGTGCCTTAAGCAAACTTGACACTTGAAGAATGCCAGGCCCTGGGCCTTGAAATCTGGACCAAAGGGCCCCATAAGAGTTGGCTTTGGGGAATTCTCTCTTACGGTTTTGGATGGCGGAGAAAGGCAGATGAAATACCACAAGCCTGTCCAGAGTAAACACTTGAGCCTTTCAGAGGAGCTCATAAAGAGCCAATGAAAGGGAGGTGGAGACAGCAGTGGAGGGGAGGAAGGGAAGTTGGACTTTATTAAAAAGGATTTTTTTGGGGGGGAGGCTGAAGATATGTAAACAGGCCTGGCCGATATTCCTGGGAGTGAGTTGCACTTCCAGTGTACCATCAACTTTGCTAGTTGATGGTATACTCCTATCAAATGACCTAAGTGCCAAAGCCCACTGCAGCAACATCGCCAAAAAGGCTTCAAGAGTAGTTAACCTAATCCTACATAGCTTCTGCTCCGGTTATCTCACACTACTAACCAGAGCATATAAAACTTTCACCAGACTAGTCCTTGAACAAAAGAACACGCAACAGATTCAAACTTAATATTGACCGCTCCAAACTTGACTGTAAAAAATATGACTTCAGCAACCGAGTTGTCAAAGCGTGAAACTCATTACCGGACTCAATAGTGTCAACCCCTAACCCCCAACATTTTTCCATTAGACTACCCACGATTGACCTCTCCAGGTTCCTTAGAGGTCAGTAAGGGGCGTGCATAAGTGCACCAGTGTGCCTTCCGTCCCCTGTCCAATTGTCTCTCCTTATCTCATTTATCTTTTCTTCCTTTCAAATATGTTCACCTACACTTTTATATCTTTTCTTCTATTCTTTTCTTTATTTATATTATTACATATCTATTCTCTTCAATGTGTATGATGTATTGGACAAAATAAATAAATAAAATAAATAAATAAAAATACAACTGATCTGTCTGGAACCCACACTGCATTTTGGACATAACACTCTAGGTTTAGGTTTGGTTTAGGTTTATTGGATTTATATGCCGCCCCTCTCCGCAAACTCGGGGCGGCTCACAACAATAATAAAAAACAGTACAGTACACAATACCAAATCCAATGCCCAC
This sequence comes from Erythrolamprus reginae, assembly GCF_031021105.1. Lineage (NCBI taxonomy): Eukaryota > Metazoa > Chordata > Lepidosauria > Squamata > Dipsadidae > Erythrolamprus > Erythrolamprus reginae. The sequence continues at coordinate 110,786,911 of NC_091954.1, read as the reverse complement.
CCATCCAGTTCCAATTTAAATTAATAATCTCATAAAAAACAGTATATATAAAAAACAGGCACACAGTCAATCAATCAACAAAACAACATGGGCAAGGGGGAGGTGTTTTAGTTCCCCCATGCCTGACGGCAAAGGTGGGTCTTAAGGAGTTTACGAAAGGCAGGGAGGGTGGGGGCAATCCTAATCTCAGGGGGGAGCTGGTTCCAGAGGGTCAGGGCCCCCACAGAGAAGGCTCTTCCCCTGGGTCCCGCCAGACGACATTGTTTAGTCGACGGGACCCGGAGAAGGCCAACTCTGTGGGACCTAACCGGTCGCTGGGATTCGTGCAGCAGGAGGCGGTCCCGAAGATATTCTGGTCCGGTGCCATGAAAGGCTTTATAGGTCATAACCAACACTTTGAATTGTGACCGGAAACTGATCGGCAGCCAATGCAGACTGCGGAGTGTTGGAGTGATATGGGCATACTTGGAGAAGCCCATAATTGCTCTCGCAGCTGCATTCTGCACGATCTGAAGTTTCCGAACACTTTTCAAAGGTAGCTCCATGTAGAGAGCGTTACAGTAGTCGAGCCTCGAGGTGATGAGGGCATGAGTGACTGTGAGCAATGACTCCCGGTCCAAATAGGGCCGCAACTGGCGCACCAGGCGAACCTGGGCAAACGCCCCCCTCGCCACAGCTGAAAGGTGTTTTTGTAATGTGAGCTGTGGATCGAGGAGGACGCCCAAGTTGCGGACCCTCTCTGAGGGGGTCAATAATTCCCCCCCCCCAGGGTAATGGACGGACAGATAGAATTGTCCTTGGGAGGCAAAACCCACAGCCACTCCGTCTTGTCTGGGTTGAGTTTGAGTTTGACTCTAGAAAATGTCCAGAGATACTTTACTCCATTCCTCCACTCGCAACAGAATACCCTACGCAACTCGGTTTAGAAAGCTTAGAACTATGTCACCATAGGCCATAAAATCATCTGCTACAATGTCCTTCCTGTCAACGACTACTTCAGCTTCAACCAGAACGATATATGAGCACACAACAGATACAAACGTAAAGTAAACTGCTCTAAACCCTGTTGTAATCATAGGTTCATAGGCACTGAGCATTGGGATAGAATATTGCTGAAGGGTGATGTTTTAGCCTAATGGGTACTGTATAAACCTAATTCTTCCTCTATGGAAAGGCAGCAATGTCCAGGCTGAGTAAGCAAGCTGCAAAATCTATGACCATGTGGAAAATAATTAACTTGATATACAGGATGAAGAAAACCTACAGCTAACTTCCATATAAGGAAATATGTGCCTTACTCTCATTCCTTTGCTAATCACCAGTAAACACACAATGCAGGAAAAGGCAATGAATGGAGCTTCCGTTAATTATCTATAGGGAAGTCACGACGAGGTTGCCTTATACAGCGCATTAATGAATGGTAGTTGGAGGATGGCTTAATGTATGTGGCGTTCGCGAATTGGTTATTCTGTACCACATGTCAGGAAAAGTAAAATACAATAAAAGGAGAGATCTCAATACAATCGAGGTCGTCTCATTGAGAAAATTCTCTCTGTTGCTTCATTTTGATGTGGCAATCATGGCACCCTGTGCCTCCCTAGAGGTCGGCCCACTTGGGGAGGGCTTTTTGCCTTTAAAACCCGACCGCAGGAAATACAACTTTGTAGTTGATGCATGGAACTCACTACATGACTCTATAGTTTCATCACCTAACCCTCAAAACTTTACCCTTAGACTATTGACTGTTGACCTCTCCCGATTCCTAAGAGGTCAGTAAGGGGCGTGTGTAAGTGCTCCAGCGTGCCTTCCGTCTTCTATCCTAATGTTTCTGCTTTACTTGTATCATGTATATAAATATTATTATATCTCTATATACCACCAATACGTACTTGACAAAACAAATAAATAAACAAAATAAAATAAATAAATAAAGTTCTTGTTTATTTATTTTATTTATTTATTTATTGGACTTTTGTTCCTCCCACTCTCTCTGTCCTGACTGTTCAAGTCAGGACAGAGAGAGAAACTTGTGTGCAAGTTTCTGTTACTAAAACTCTGCAAAAACACACAACAGGCAAATTTCAGTCAGCTGAATTGCCATAACGTGGTCATCTTTGACCTTAAGAACCTGCCAACTGATTGAACTTTAATTGGTGGACTTTGTTTCCTAAATTGGTCAAGGTTGTTCTTGTCAAGGATTATACTATCCTAGATAATATTCCATTTAAGGTAAAAAGGTTGTGAGTAGTCATACTGCAGAGTCAGAGCGACTAAGCTGCAACCTGATTGGGCCAGAACAGTATAAGAAGCAATGCACCTTTGCAGTGGATGTGGTTATGATGATTGTTGTGGTTGTTTGGTTGGTTTGTTAGCCTTGTGGGTGGATTGGTTTAATGCATTGTGGCTTATAGTTATAGTAAAGTATTTTCTGTAAACAGAAGAATGGGAGAGATTCTATTTTTGATACATTGAAGAGTAAAACTTCTTTCACTGGTTCCTGCTAAATTGTTTTCATTCTTCATTTAAATATATTAAAGGGTTAAATAAGGTCCAGAAGGGAAGTGTTTTTAATAGGAAAGTGAACACAAGAACAAGGGGACACAATCTGAAGTTAGTTGGGGGAAAGATCAAAGGCAACATGAGAAAATATTATTTTACTGAAAGAGTAGTAGATCCTTGGAACAAACTTCCAGCAGACATGGTAGATAAATCCACAGTAACTGAATTTAAACATGCCTGGGATAAACATATATCCATTGTAAGATAAAATACAGGAAATAGTATAAGGGCAGACTAGATGGACCATGAGGTCTTTTTCTGCCATCAGACTTCTATGTTTCTATGTTTCATCGGCTTCAGTTCTTTTTTAAAAAAAATTTTTTTACTGATTTTTATAATAATAAATACACACAACACAAAAAACAGTGCACAGTGAATTGTGCTCCCACCACCCAACATCGATCATTCAATCCCTACACCAAATGAGCATGTACTAGTTTATAATATTTTTAAAAACCGGGAACATCAACATACAGTGATACCTCGTCATACAAACCTTTCGAGATATAAAACCGGGGTTTAAGATTTTTTTACCTCTTCTTCCAAACTATTTTCACCTTACAAACCCAAGCTGCCTCCACTGGGATGCCCTGCCTCCAGACTGCCAGCAAAGCGCCCGTTTTTGCGCTGCTGGGATTCGACTGAGGCTCCCCTCCATGGGAAACACCACCTCCGGACTTCCGTGTTTTTGTGATGGGCGCTTTGCTGGCAATAGAAGTCCAGAGGTGGGGTTTCCCGGAGGTGGGGTTTCAAGGACTTCCATGTTTTTTTGATGCTGCAATTTCGCTGAGGCTCCCCTCGCTGGGAAACCCCACCTCCGGACTTCCGTTGCCAGCGAAGCACCCGTTTTTGCGCTGCTGGAATTCCCCCGCTGGGATTCCCCTGCAGCATCACAAAACCACGGAAGTCCAGAGGTGGGGTTTCTTATGGAGGGGAGCCTCAGAGGAATCCCAGCAGCACAAAAACGGGCGCTTCAGCTGGCAAAAGGGGTGAGTTTTGGGCTTGCACACATTAATCGCTTTTCCATTGATTCCTATGGGAAGCATTGTTTCGTCTTACGAACTTTTCACCTTACAAACCTTGTCCCGGAACCAATTAAGTTCGTAAGACGAGGTATCACTGTATTTACAAAATGTGATTCCAATTTATTCTTTGCGGCACAGTCTCGAATTCTACTGGCCATAAAATCAGCTTCAATTCCTGAGTTCCTGGGTCACATATTCCTATGCTTATTCAGTAGCTTTCGAATGCAACTCGGACAATTCTCATTCCAGTAGGAGCTTCCTGATTAATGTATTTTTTTCCTTCTGTAGGATCCTCCTCTTACAGCTACATGCAAGTTTTTTGTTTTTTGTTTGCTTTTATAAAGAGATTAGTTTGGTTGGAAGAAAAATTCAACTTGACCTAAAGATGCACAACACATTCCAGTCTCGGGAGCGCTGGTCAGCAGTTCGTGCCATGGAGGAAAAACGATGGCCTTTCAAGGCCCACATCCTGTTTCCCAAAAAGAATAACTACATACCTCAGAGAAACCCACAACTGGGAAGGGGGGAGGGATATGAACCTTCCCAGCAGTTGCTGCCAACTGGTACTTAACAATGTTGTGCACCAAAAAAAATATTCTTCTCTTGTGTGATTTCCTAACTCTTTGGCTTTCAACCATAGAAGAGAACTTTGGTAAGAGGACCCTTGATATTCTTACGTATATTGCTTACTAAGTATAGAAAAGGGACAGGGTGGTTCAGTGGATAAGATGCTGAGCTTGTCGATCAGAAAGTTTGGCAGTTTGGTGGTTAAATCCCTTGTGCCGTGTAATGGAGTGAACACCCCAGCAATGGGCTGATTTATCAAGAGAAGTAAATGATGTAGTTATGGAGAACCCATGTTTATATGAAGAACTTCAGAAAGCAGTTCCATCTTCTGACTGTGGACGATTGATTTTGGTGTGTCTCTTAGTGACCACATAGATCAAGGATGTCCAACTTTGGCAACTTCAAGATCTGTCAATTTCAACTTCCAGAATTCCCTAGCCAACCATTTTTCCCATGAATACTGGGAGTTGAAGTCTTAAAGTGACCAATGTTGGATACCAGTGACATAGATAGATTCATCCAGGTAGATCTCTGTCCACCTGAGTGATGCTCCATCTTGGCTATAGTTGAGTTCCTCTCACCATCTAAATATGAGCCGGTAGTGCACAGCAGCAGCCAAAAAAGCCAACACAATCCTAAATTGCATTAACAGAGGGATACAATCTAGGACTAGGGAGGTACTAATACTACTCTATAAAGCCTTGGTTTGAGGCTTTGCATCCAGTTTTATTATTATTTATTAGATTTGTATGCCGCCCCTCTCCGAAGACTCAGGGCGGCTCACAACAATAAAAACAATATATATATTTTTTTAATTATAGCAAAACAAATCTAATATTAAAAGAAGCATATAAAACCCTATCATGTATTTAAAAACCAAACAACACATTCATACCAAACATGAAACAAAATACTGTATATAGAAGCCTGGGGGGAAAGATGTCTCAACTCCCCCATGCTTGGCGGTATAAGTGAGTCTTGAGTAATTTACGAAAGACAAGGAGGGTGGGGGCAGTTCTAATCTCTGGGGGAAGTTGATTCCAGAGGGCCGGGGCCACCACAGAGAAGGCTCTTCCTGTTGTTAAGTCGACGGGACCTGGAGAAGGCCAACTCTGTGGGACCTTATCAGCCACTGGGATTCCTGCGGTAGTAGACGGTTCCGGAGATACTCTGGTCCAATGCCATGTAGGGCTTTAAAGGTCATAACCAACACTTTGAATTGTGACCGGAAACTGATCGGCAGCCAATGCAGACCACGGAGTGTTGTAGAAACGTGGGCGAATCTGGGAAGCCCCACGATGGCTCTTGCGGCTGCGTTCTGCACGATCTGAAGTTTCCGAACACTTTTCAAAGGTAGCCCCATGTAGAGAGTGTTGCAGTAATCAAACCTCGAGGTGATGAGAGCATGAGTGACTGTGAGCAATGACTTCCTGTCCAAATAGGGCCGCAACTGGTGCACCAGGCGAACCTGGGCAAATGCCCCCCTCGCCACAGCCGAAAGATGATGTTCCAATGTCAGCTGTGGATCGAGGAGGACGCCCAAGTTGCGAACCCTCTCTGAGGGGGTCAATAGTTCCCCCCCCCCCAGAGTAATGGACGGACAGATGGAATTGTCCTTGGGAAGCAAAACCCACAGCCACTCCGTCTTGTCTGGGTTGAGTTTGAGTTTGTTGACACCCATCCAGGCCCCAACAGCCTCCAGGCACCGGCACATCACTTCCACTGCTTCATTGACTGGACATGGGGTGGAGATGTAAAGCTGGGTATCATCGGCGTATTGATGATACCTCACCCCATGCCCTTGGATTATCTCACCCAGCGATTTTGTTTTGTTCATCACACTACAAAAAAGACATTGAAATGTTAAAGAAAGTGCAGGAGAGAGCAAATAATAAGGGGACTGGAAACTAAAACATACAAAGAGCAGTTGCAGGAACTGGGCATGGCCTATCTGGCAAAGAGAAGTATCAGGGATGACATGATAGTAGTGTTCCAATACTTGAGTGGCTGCCACCAAGGGTCGGAGTCAGGCTGCTTTCCAAAGCACCAGAAGGCCAGACAAGGAACAATGGATGGAAGATGACCAAGGAGAGATTCAACCTTGAAATAAGGAGGAACTTTCTGACATTGAGAGCTATCAACCAGTGGAACAGCTTCCCTGCGGAGGTAGCAAGAGCTCCAAAACGTGAGACTTTCAAAAGGAGATTGCACTACCATTTGTCTGAAATGGTGTAGGGACCTCTGCTTGAGTGGGGGGTTGAATTAGATGACCTACACTACAAGGTCCCTTCCAACTCTGATAATAATCTAATCCTCCATTTTGCTGCTGATTGTCCTCTTCTTCCAGTGGTATTTAATCAGAGGCCAAACCATCAACCTCTGATGATTCTGAAGTCATAAATTTCTGTCCAGGATAAAGCTTGATTAGATTATCTCCAAGGTCTGTTCCAGAATCCCTCATATTTCACAATCCTAGGATATGTCTTCCTATGCAAGCCACAAATAGAGTGTTTTCAGCTTTGCAGCAGAAGGGTTAAATTTCTCCTTCCCCTTTCTTTGATTTTGATAACTGTCAGATGCTCCAGTTTGCATTTTTTAAAAACCGCACACCTTTAAAAACACATGTTATGCGTAATAGAAAAAGTAGAAGAAAGAAAGGAAAATTCCTCATCCCTAGAAAAATATCTCCTGAAAACTCTCAACCAGTCCTGAATATCCTCAATAGAATTTCTCTCTCTCATTTTGTGCTTCATTTATCATTTATCATCATGTATCATCTTTTCATATATAAAAAGATACACCCTCTTTTATCATTTATGAAGTTGCGTGTCAAGTTGCGATTGACCCCGGAGGTCTTGATCACGTAGTCAGGAGTGATTGTATCTTTATGTATGAATGATTTTAATATTCTTTAACCTTCTTTAACGTTTTCCATGTTTTGGCAATGCCTGACTTTAGTTCTGTTTTGGATCTACTATAGGTATGTTTTGCTGCCTGGATCTCTTCTTGTAAACTATTTTGAGAGTCTTTGTTTTCCATGGGAAGCCGTTCAAAAATGTTTAAATAATTAAAAATACAGTCTGTATTCCATATAACTTCATGATTACATTTAAAAAAAAATCATTACATGGCTCATTTCTCTCCGATAACGCCAGGAGTTGTACACATCTTCTTACTCCCAGTCTAATACCTCCCTCTATACAGTTGTGGTTCTTGGACTGGAGGCTAAAATGCAGGAAGAATAGTTGAAGGAATTTGGTATGCCAAGTTTAATAAAAACAAGGACTAAGGGGTGACATGATAGCAGTATTCCAATATAATAATAATAATAATAATAATAACAACAACAACAACAACAACAACAACAACAATAATAACAGAATGCAGCTGCAAGAGCAATCATGGGCTTCCCTAAGTATGCCCATGTTACACCAACACTCCGCAGTCTGCATTGGTTGCCGATCAGTTTCCGGTCACAATTCAAAGTGTTGGTTATGACCTATAAAGCCCTTCATGGCATCGTACCAGAATATCTCTGAGACCGCCTTCTGCTGCATGAATCCCAGCGATCAGTTAGGTCCCACAGACTTGGTGTTCTCCGGGTCCTGTCGACTAAACAATATCGTCTGGCGGGACCCAGGGGAAGAGCCTTCTCTGTGGTGGTTCCGACCCTCTGGAATCAACTCCCCCCAGAGATTAGGACTGCCCCTACCCCCTTGCCTCTCGTAAACTCCTTAAAACCCACTTCTGCCATCAGGCTTGGGGGAACTGAGACATCCCCCCCTTGCCTATGTAATTTTTTGCATGATATGACTGTGTGTATGTATTTTATCTATTGGGTTTTTTTTTTCTTTTTAGACTTTTTAATGTAAAACTGTTATTTTAGATTTTAATTATTAGATTGGTTAGCATGTATTGTTTTTATCACTGTTATGAGCCGCCCCAAGTCTACGGAGAGGGGCGGCATACAAATCTAATTAATAATGATAATAATAATAATAATAATAATAATAACAACAACAACAACAACAACAACAATAACAACAACTGAGTTAACAGGGATCTTGGAAGTCTTCTAGTCCAACCCCCTGCTTAGGCAGGAAACCCTACTCTACTTCAGAGAGATGGTTATCCAACATCTGCTTAAAAACCTCCAGTGTTGGAGCATTCACAACTTCTGGAGGCAAGCTGTTCCACTGATCAACTGTTCTGTCTGTCAGGAAATTTCTCCAAACCCTTCTTTAGAATTTACATAATGAGTCGGGTGTGTTTTGACCTCCGTGGCGGAGGCTCCGCCGAACCCCTGAGACCGACTCACCGAACCCCTAGGGTTCGATAGATCCCCTGTTAAGAACCACTGCTATAGGGGGATAGAACACTACTTTTGTTTTTTTCTCTATGGAGAGGGGCGGCATACAAATCTAATAAATAAATAAATAAATAAATAAATAAATAAATAAATAAATAAATAAATAAATAAATAAATAAATAAATAAATAAATAAATAAATAAATAAATAAATAAATAAATAAATAAATAAATAAATAAATAAATAAATAAATAAATAAATAAATAAATAAATAAACAAACAAACAAACAAACAAACAAACAAACAAACAAACAAACAAACAAACAAACAAACAAACAAACAAACAAACAAACAAACAAACAAACAAACAAACAAACAAACAAACAAACAAACAAACAAACAAACAAACAAATAAATAAATAAATAAATAAATAAATAAATAAATAAATAAATAAATAAATAAAATAGATGCTGTAATTTCCTGTGTACTCAATAAAAAAATTAAAAATGAAAGAGAAACACTGCACTATAACATTTCAGGCAAATTGTGTTTCAATCTATTTTATTTTATTTATTTATTTTGTCCAATACACAATGAGAGTTTTAGTGGGTATATATCTATATACACATAGTAAAATACATGATGAAGGTTATAGAGGAGATACTCATAGTAAAATATATCTAAGAAATAATAGAAAAGAAGGTATAGTAATAGAACATATCAATGAAAGAATAGAAGAAGAGATATAGGAATAGAAGGTATAGGAGATATAGGAGAGCAATAGGACAGGGGACGGAAGGCAGTCTAGTGCATTTGTACTCTCCCCTTACTGACCTCTTAGGAATCTGGATAGGTCAACCGTAGATAATCTAAGGGTAAAGTGTTGGGGGTTTGGGGATGACACTGTGGAGTCCGGCAATGATTTCCATGCTTTGACAACTCGGTTACTGAAGTCATATTTTTTACAGTCAAGTTTGGAGCGGTTAATATGAAGTTTAAATCTGTTGTGTGCTCTTGTGTTGTTGTGGTTGAAGCCGAAGTAGTCACCGACAGGCAGGATGTTGCAACATATGATCTTGTGGGCAATACTTAGATCTTGTTTAAGGCGTCTTAGTTCTCTTCTTAAAAACCCCTAATGTTGGAGCACCCACATCTTCCAGAGGCAAATAATTGGAAGGTGTACAACAAAAGCTAAATAAATGTCAAAAACCAACATCATTATTAACGATGGGGAAAAAAAAACATTAAAAACTATAACACCAGACTGCAAACCTAGAAATAGCAGACAAAGGGATGTTAACAATAATAACGTCTCATATAGAGGACAGTGTGGAAAGCCAGGGAAAATTTTTAGAGAGGCTTTTACAGTTAAAAGACAGGTCCATACTGCTTGCTCCTTTCATCACTGAATAAGTGTGGGAAATTCACCTTGGCCTTGTTCGGAAAGTCAATTTTCGTTCAGATGTTTGAGAGGAAAAACTAGCAGGGGTAAATGTTTCATTTTTCCCCCTCCTTCCTGGTGCTAATTCCTCTCCTCTTTTCCACCCCACTGGAATATAGCCAGACAGACAAAGTGCAAAATATAAGCTTACAACTCCGTCGTCTCCGTTCCGACTTAATTATAGTTCATAAAATCATATACCAAAATGTCCTACCTGTTAACGACTACTTCACCTTCAACCGCATCATCACACGAGCACGGAATCGATTTAAACTAAATGTCAACTGCTCTGAACTTGACTGCAAAAAAATACGACTTCAGCAACAGAGTAATTGACGCCTGGAATGCACGACCTGATTCTGTGGTTTCTACTCCTAACCCCAAAAACCTTTAACCTTAGACTATCTACAACTGATCTATCCTCCTTTCTAAGAGGTCTGTAAGGGGCGTGCATAAGCGCACCATTGTGCCTTCCATCCCTGTCCGATTGCCTACTTTTTATCATTACTTATCTAATGTTTTATATGTACAAATTATCACCCTATAATTGTTTGACAAACAAGCAAGCAAGCAAGCAAACAAACAAACAAATAAATAAATAAATAAATAAATAAATAAACTTTTGGAAGAAGAAAGGAGGCAGAGGACCAGCGGTAAAATCTACTTTGCCTTCCGTACAAGTTTGCAAGCGAATACAACAGAGGGTTTTTTTAAAAAAAGAAAATGTCGCTCTCCTGGTGGATGGACATGCTGCTGTCACTACTGGTTTGCCAAACCGTGGGCAGCCACCAATACCAGTACGAGTCTTCGGAGAGGGGCGGCATACAAATCCAAATAATAAATAAAATAAATAAATAAAAGTCGGTACCGGGCTGAACCAGTAGCGTTTCACCCCTGCAAAGGACCTTATGGAAGCTGCACTGTTTTGAGCTTTTCTTTGGGAATTGTTAGACAGATAATTCAGGAAGCACGGTGACATATCTGATTAATCTACTGATTAGGCACATCCTTAGTCGATTTCCTGGGTATGTCAAAACTGGACGGGGGAGAAATTTTGCCTGTGCTCAGTCACAGGACTCTCCATAACATTTCCGTAGAGAAAACAAGGATTGTCCAGAGTGTAAGTTTAAAACAAAACCAAAAACCAAACACCTGCTGGAAATCACAAATGTGCTTTTTCAAAAAAGGATTTGCCAAAAGATGCTTCCTTCAAGAAGTACAGGGCATTCTTGCAGCAGACAGAAGGAAAGAGGCGAGAAATTGTTATTTCATCGAACCAACTGGTGGTAAAAATGAGGTGTGTTAGCCACGAACAGCTTTCATATGATCAAACTATTCCACTGAACAGGAATGTAAATTTCTTTGGGGGTAGGAAGACGTGCTGGAATAAACATGGGTTGGCCCTGCATTCCTCTTCCCGTAACAGAATACCGTATGAAACTAGACTTACAATCCTGGGCCTAGAAAGCTTAGAACTACGACGCCTTAAACATGATCTAAGTATTGCCCACAAGATTATATGCTGCAATGTCCTACCTGTCAACGACTACTTCAGCTTCAACCACAACAACACAAGAGCACATAACAGATTCAAGCTCAATATTAACCGCTCCAAACTTGACTGTAAAAAATACGACTTTAGTAATAGAGTTGTTGAAGCGTGGAACACATTACCGGACTCCATAGTATCATCCCCTAATCCCCAACACTTTACCCTTAGACTATCCACGGTTGACCTCACCAAGTTCCTAAGAAGTCAGTAAGGGACGTACATAAGTGCACCAGAGTGCCTACCGTCACCTGTCCTATAGTCTCTCCCATATGTCATATATCTTCTCTTCTATCCCGATATCCTTTTCTGCTATTCTCTCATAGTTATATTTTACTATTTTATTTTCTCCTCTATTCTCCTGATTATATCCTCTATAACCCTCATTGTGTATTATTGTGTATTGGACAAAACAAACAAATAAAATAAAAATAAATAAAATTTACATCCCCCTCTGCACCCTGTGTCATTATCTAGATCAGCGTTTTCTCAACCTTAGCAGCTTGAAGATGTATGTGGACTTCCCAGCGACCAGTTAGGTCCCACAGAGTGGATCTTCTCCGGGTCCCGTCAACTAAGCAATGTCGCCTGGCGGGACCCAGGGGAAGAGCCTTCTCTGTGGCGGCCCCAGCCCTCTGGAACCAACTCCCCCCAGAGATTAGAACGGCCCCCACCCTCCTTGCCTTTCGTAAACAACTTAAAACCCACCTCTGCCACCAGGCATGGGGGAATTGAGATCCTCTTTCCCCCCAGGCCTTTACAATTCTATGCATGGTATGTATGTATGTATGTATGTTTGGTTTTTATATTAATTGATTTTTAATCATCAATACCAAATTACTATTGTACACTGTTTTATTGTCGCTGTTAGCCGCCCCGAGTCTCTGGAGAGGGGCGGCATACAAATCCAATAAATAAATAAATAAATAAATAAATAAATAAATAAACTCCCAGACTTCCCCAGCTGGCATATTAACCAGGGAATTCTGGGAGTTGAAGTCCCTACATCTTCACATTGTCACAGTTGAAAAACACTGATTTAAGTAACTGGTGGCTGATTTTTGGCGGGGGAGGGGGGAACCTAAAGCAAGTCAGAACTTGTTAATACTTGGATAAAAGCCATTCAGAAACCTCAGGGCTGGAGGCGAAAGAAAAATCCGTGGAAAAAAACAAAAAGGCAAAGGGAAATCACTTCTCTATTCTTGCCAAAAAACACTACGTGGTTTCCACGAAGCCAACCAAGTTTTTTGTTTTTTTTTAAAGTCACCATTTATAAACTGCTGCTTAGCACACAAACATTGATCATGTCAGAAGAAATTGTTGGGGAGTGTTAATAGCTGCATTCGCGTGAAATACTTAAACCGGGTTGCCCTGAATTTATTTTATTTATTTATTTATTTGTCCAATACACAACGAGGGTTTTAGTGGGTATATATCTATATACACATAGTAAAATACATGATGAAGGTTATAGAGGAGATACTCATAGTAAAATATATCTAAGAAATAATAGAAAAGAAGATATAGGAATAGAACATATCAATGAAAGAATAGAAGAAGAGATATAGGAATAGAAGAAAGATATAGGAGATATAGGAGAGCAATAGGACAGGGGACGTTAGGCACTCTAGTGCACTTGTACTCGCCCCTTACTGACCTCTTAGGAATCTGGATAGGTCAACCGTAGATAATCTAAGGGTAAAGTGTTGGGGGTTTGGGGATGACACTATGGAGTCTGGTAATGAGTTCCATGATCCGACAACTCGGATACTGAAGTCATATTTTTTACAGTCAAGTTTGGAGCGGTTAATATTAAGTTTAAATCTGTTGTGTGCTCTTGTGTTGTTGTCGTTGAAGCTGAAGTAGTCGCCAACAGGCAGGACGTTGCAGCATATGATCTTGTTGGCAATACTTACAAGATACTTAGATCTTGTTTAAGGCGTCTTAGTTCTAAACTTTCTAGGCCCAGGATTAAAAGTCTAGTCTCATAAGGTATTCTATTTCGAGTGGAGGAGTGAAGGGCTCTTCTGGTGAAGTATCTTTGGACATTTTCAAGGGTGTTAATGTATGATGTTAATTTAGCAACTTATTTTCCAAGAAGGCCAGACAAGAAACAATGGATGGAAACTAACCAAGGAGAGATTCAGCCTGGAAATAAGGAGGAACTTTCTGATGGTGAGAGCGATCAGCCAGTGGACCTGGTTGTCTGTGGAGGTTGTGAGAGCTCTAACACTTGAGACTTCACAGCTTATATTAGAGAACCATCTTTCAGCTGTGGCGAGGGGGGCATTTGCCCAGGTTCGCCTGGTGCACCAGTTGCGGCCCTACCTGGACCAGGACTCACTGCTCACAGTCACTCATGCCCTCATCACCTCGAGGTTCGACTACTGTAATGCTTTCTACATGGGGCTACCTTTGAAGAGTGTTTGAAAACTTCAGATCATGCAGAATGCAGCTGCGGGAGCAATCATGGGCTTCCCTAATTATGCCCATGTTACACCAACACTCCGCAGTCTACATTGGTTGCCAATCAGTTTCTGGTTGCAATTCAAAGTGTTGGTTATGACCTATAAAGCCCTTCATGGCGTCAGACCAGAATATCTCCGGGACCGCCTTCTGCCACACGAATCTCAGGGACCAGTTAGGTCCCACAGAGTTGGCCTTCTCCGGGTCCCGTCGATGAAACAATGTCATCTGGCGGGACCCAGGGGAAGAGCCTTTTCTGTAGCGGCCCCAACCCTCTGGAATCAACTCCCCCTAGAGATTAGGACTGCCCCCACCCTCCTTGCCTTTCTCAAACTCCTCAAAACCCACCTCTGTCATCAGGCATGGAGAAATTGATTCCCCTGGGCCGTTTGTGCTTTATGTATTGTCTGTATGAGATGTATCATTGGTTTTATATTAAGGGTTTTAAATTGTATTTAAATTGTATTTAAGTATTGGATTTGTACTGTTTCTTGTTGTGAGCCGCTCCGACTCCTCGGAGAGGGGCGACATACAAATCTAATTAATAATAATAATAATAATAATAATAATAATAATAATAATAATGGTCATGGCTTACAAGTGGAACACTCAAAAAGGAGACAGAAGGACTAATACTGGCGGCACAAGTACAGGCCATTAGAACAAATGCTGTCAAAGCCAGAATTGAGAAATCAACAGACGATCCAAAGTGCAGACTCTGTAAAGAAACAGATGAAACAATTGATCACATACTCAGCTGCTGCAAAAAGATCACACAGACTGACTACAAGCATAGACATGATGCTGTGGCACAGATGATCCACTGGAACTTGTGCCGGAACTACCATTTACCAGTGGCAAAGAACTGGTGGGATCATAAGCCCGAAAAAGTGGTCGAAAATGAGCAAGCAAAACTACTGTGGGACTTCCGACTTCCGACTGACTGAATTCTGAAGCATAACACACCAGACATTGTGATCGTGGAGAAAAAGAAAGTATCGACATCGCAATCCCAGGGGACAGCAGAATTGAGGAGAAGCAGCTAGAGAAATTAGTGAAATACGAAGATCTAAAAATCGAGCTGCAACGACTCTGGCATAAGCCCGTGAAAGTGGTCCCAGTGGTACTTGGCACGCTGTGCGCAGTGCCAAAGGATCTCAGCGGACATTTGAAAACCATCGGAATTGACAAAATCTCCAACTGTCAATTGCAAAAGGCCGCTTTACTGGGATCGGCAAACATAATTTGCCGCTACATCACGCAGTCCTAGGGGCTTGGGAAGCGCCCGACTGGTGATGAAATACGAAATCCAGCATAGTGATCTCATTTGTTGTGTTGTATTGACATAATAATAATAATAATAATAATAATAATAATAATAATAATAACAACAACAACAACAACAACAATAACAACAACAACAACTTTCAAGAGGTGATTGGAGGGCCATTTGTCCAAAATGGTGTAGGGACTCTTTCTTGAATGGGGGTTGGACTATATGACCTACAAGGTCCCTTCCAACTCTAATAATAATCTAATCTAATCTAATCTAATTTGGAATGAGGTTACCCATTACCCTGACATGGGGCTGAATTAATGTTTAATGGGACATATTTCAGTATCTTTTGAGGAGGCCACTATTCTCCCTTAAGAGATTGGACCACTTGATAAATCTTTGAACAAGGGGCCTCTCGGCAGTCACAAACCTTGAATAAAGAGTCCTAAGGGGACCCACTCTGGGGGTTTTAATATTAGATACCTGACTTCTCCAATAAGTAGTTTTTTCTATAACTTAGTTCAATATTTATCTCCATCAAGTGGCTGAGGAAGAGGGAGGGTGGAAGAACAGGAAGAGAAGGAAGGAAGGAGTTTTATTGAATAATTGTGCAGCCTTCAAGAAAGCCCATAAATTACCCAGCTCTATCTGTCACTATAATTTCCAGGCAAAGGCCTAATGAATCTTTCCAAACAATAGTGTTAAGGACAGGTTAGAAAATGTATTGGGCCTTGCAAGTACTTGGATAAGCAAACGAGAAACATTAATAATGACTCGAATCGCCCAGTACCAAAACTGTGCCAACCCAGGATGACTGGACAGCCAAACATGGTTAAAAGTCAAATAAATACATAAAAGTCAATTTTGACTTTATTTCTAAGTCAAAGAAAGAAAGAAAAAGATACAAAGAATTGTTTTCATGTGGCATTAGGAATTGTTGTGTATACTCCTCTTCAAGTTTGGGGATTTTTCAGATTTTGATTCAGAAAGTAGTTATGAATTAGTGCTAGGGCCTGGTTTAGAGGCAGAAGAAGTAGGAGACCAACCACAGGACGTTTCTATGGATTCAAATTCAAGTGAAGGAGAAGCAGATGCTAGATGGATAAATCCTTATTTCAGACGCTTGCAGAGGCGAAGAGAGCAAGTGTCAGGGAAGAAATATTAAGGAGAGGAACGGGTTAATTAATTAAGTAATTAATTCGTCACGTCCAGGTGTCATAGGAAGAGAAGAGTTGAGTCGTCAATCTGCGTTAAGAAAAATGGAGGTTTCTTTCAAGCAGCTCTGAATATAAGCATGCCTTGTGTGCTTGTAATTGCAGTTTTTATGACTCTGGGCTAACTCTGACTAGCCATAAATCTTAGAATGACTTGTGGAAGGTGTTAATGATTTTGATGTAGCCTTGCATACCGAAGTTTAAGATAAGAGATTAGCGCTGCCTGCCGAGATGAATCAGTGTGGAATAAATGAAAGAAAAACAAAGATGATGTGGTGTTTTACAAATACAGTATGTGCATTTAGCAATCCTTTTTAAATTTTATTTATTTATTTATTTATTAGATTTGTATGCCGCCCCTCTCCGCAGACTCGGGGGGGGGGGGGCTAACAACAGTAAAAAGACAATATGAACAAATCTAATATTAAAAGTAATGTAAAAAACCCCAATTTAAGAAACAAATCATACATACAGACATACCATGCATAAATTTTATAAGCCTAGGGGGAAAGGAATCTCTCAGTTCCCCCATGCCTGATGACAGAGGTGGGTTTTAAGGAGCTAAAAAAGGGAAGGAGGGTGGGGGCAACTCTGATATCTGGGGGGAGTTGGTTCCAGAGGGTCGGGGCCACCACAGAGAAGGCTCTTCCCCTGGGTCCCGTCAAATGACATTGTTTAGTCGACGGGACCCGGAGAAGGCCAACTCAATTACCAGTGGCCTTAGATGGAGATCAGAACAGGAATGTAGAGAAGTTAGGAGAGGGAAGGGTGAAAAGAGACCATTGACAATTGAGTGACGTATGTTCTCTTTGCTTTCCAATTGGTCCAATTGGTACCAGAATTTCTATGGCTAAGTTTAGATGGAAGAGGTAAAACAGCTGGTGATGCTACTGATCTACCCTCCTTTCTCTTAAATTGTCTTACAGGTGAACAGCTTGGACAGAACCACCTGCAAGACTCATCATTAATGCAGATTAGAGCTTGGCCTTTGGGAAAATGCAAACTAGACCCATCTATTTGGAACACTTGTTAATGCAGCTTTGGAAAGGACCTCTTGATTTACTCCACTGAGTTAATAATAAGCCCAGAAACAAGACCTGTGGAATTAACACTCCCAGAGCTGCAGCTGCTTTCCAGTTAATCCCCAAACATGTGAGAAAATAGGATCTTACTCAGATTGGGGTAGCAAAGTCTGCCAGTAGCAGCTTTCTTTTTTATTTCGTGTTTATTTACAGGCTGGTGTCTCCTCCTGCTAAGATTGCACTCCTAGGAAAGCTTGTGGCAATAAAAGCAATTGAAACATGGTTTAAATAGAGAAGTCCTCCTTAAACATAGCAGCAGCAGGAGATAAAGAGCATTTTCTTTTTTATATATAAAAATAAAAAGTTGGGGGAGGGAGGAGAAGTTGGAAATGCTCATGGGAATGAAAAAGGATTTACCTGAGCATGAGAGTTTAGGGTTAGCAATAAGATAATAAGAATTTTTAAAAAACCATTCAGAAGTAAAGAACACAATAGACTTATGGCAGTGATATGTAATGCTGTAGTACACATATTCATTTTTTTTCTTTTTTTCTGTTTTTTTTTTAAGATTGGTTATGTTGTTTATGCTAGTGTATTTCCCCTCTTTTTTAGTTCTCTCTTCTTTTTTGTTTTGTTTGTTGGTCTTGTATATATATACAGTATATATTTTGTATGTTAGTTTGATTTAATTCAATAAAAAATATTTTTTCCAGTTTAGGGTTAGACAGGTAAGGAGGGAGAGTGGTGGTGAAAATAGGAGACAGGAGTACAGTGGTACCTCTACTTAAGAACTTAATTCATTCCGTGACCAAGTTCTTAAGTAGAAAAGTTTGTAAGAAGAAGCAATTTTTCCCATAGGAATCAATGTAAAAGCAAATAATGTATGCGATTGGGGATTGGCCCTATTTCCTCCCAGGAGTTTCCTAGAGAGGCCCCAGGGAGGCTTCTCCCTGCCTTTTCTGGCCCTGTTTCCTCCCAGGAGATTCCTAGAGAGGCCCCACAGAGGCTTCTTCCTGCCTTTTCTGGCCCTGCTTCCTCCCAGGAGATTTCTAGAGAGGCCCCGCAGAGGCTTCTTCCTGCCTTTTCCGGCCCTGTTTCCTCCCAGGAGATTCCTAGAGAGGCCCCATGGAGGCTTCTCCCTGCCTTTTCTGGCCCTGTTTCCTCCCAGGAGATTCCTAGAGAGGCCCCACAGAAGCTTCTTCCTGCCTTTTCCGGCCCTGTTTCCTCCTAGAGAGGCCCCATGGAGGCTTCTCCCTGCCTTTTCCGGCCCTGTTTCCTCCCAGGAGATTCCTAGAGAGGCCCCACAGAGGCTTCTTCCTGCCTTTTCCGGTTACATTTTCGGAGGCTCGGGTTTATAAGTGGAAACTGGTTCTTGAGAAGAGGCAAAAAAATCTTGAACACCCGGTTCTTATCTAGAAAAGTTCATAAGTAGAAGTGTTCATAGGTAGAGATACCACTGTATTAGATATGTTCAACATCTACAAAGAAGAAGGAGAAGTATTAGTAGGTTACTTCCTAGCCAAAAGTGTAAGATGGCGATGAGGTTAAAGTATTAAACTGTACATTCTTACATTTTGTCCATACCAGGGTTAATGACTACTAATGGGAGAATTGGAGGGATGGGGAGGCATAAGCGTCATTTGCAAATCCTGGAAGTCTGATTTCAACCAACAAAATAAAGGATGCCTGGAAAAAAAAACCATGCATCATTCATTGTGATCCAGATTTAAATAAAATTGCTGAAGCATCCAATCTAAGGTTTGAACCGAGACCACGGGAACGTCTGTGACAAATCGCGAGCCGTGACTGTAATGAATAGATTAGCAAGTCTTGTGAATTACTCCTGTGATGGAATTCATTTGCATCGGAGGCTCGGAGAATAAATACATATTTTTATTAGCATTACACCAGTATCGCTTCTGATAAATCAGCACCCTTGGGGCTCGGCTAGAGTAGAAGCAAAGTGACTTTTGATGGGATTGTTCCAGAAAGTCATGATTGCAGGGTGAAAAAAGGGAAACTGCATTGGGGTTGGAAAGGGGGAAAAAAAGACAAACAAAACCAGTTCTGGTTTAGAATTTACTAAAAGCTGTTCTGTCGGGCTCTCTGGTAGAATCCTCCCAAAAATGAACAGGTACAAATTTCAGACACACACACGTTTGAAAATTCAAGACAATGTTCTTTATACCGAAAATCCAAATAAACCAAGCCCTCTTTTTGTATAGCAAAGAGCACTCGTCCCCAAACAAACTGGTAATTTGTACAAGTCCCTTATCAGTTCTGTGATACTTAGCTTGCAGCTGTGAGGCAATTCACAGTCCTTCTTCTTTCACAAAGTGAAACACACTTTGCTCTGGTTTAGTTTCAAAGCAGGGAAAAATCAGCACACAAAAAGTCAAAGTCAGTAAAGCAGTCACAAAACACAATGATCAGATAATCCTCCACAATGGCCAAACTCACAGGCTGCTATTTATAGCAGCCTCACTAATGACCACAGCCCCACCCAACCACAGGTGGCCTCATTTTCTTTGATAATAATCTCTCAGTTGTTGTTGCCTATGCATCGCTCTCCGCATGCGTGGCTGTATCATTAACTCTTGTTCTGAATCCAAGGAGGAGCTAGATAATTGATCTCCTTCTGAGCTGTCTGCCCCACTCTCCTCCTCCCTGTCACTCATGTCTTCTTGGTCAGAGGAGCCTTCATCAGCAGATTCCACCGGGGGCAAAACAGGCCTGCAGCATGTGGATGTCTCCCCCACATCCACAGTCCTTGGGGCAGGAGCTGGGCCAGAGCTAACCACAACAAAAGCTATGGGGAAAAATATTAAACAATTAACGCGGAGGCTGAGTTAGTATGGATGAGAAAGTTAGGAAGGGTATAAAACAGGCCTTGTATGGCTACCAAGGGACAAAAGAAAGGCTGAATATAACAAACAAGTCATGGTTTGGAGTGGATCAACAACCCTGAAATGGCTGTTAGGAAATTGCTTTATTTTATTTATTTTTAATTGCTCTTTAGGAAGATAACCAGAAAGAAGAGGCAGCAGACAATTAGGAAGCAATGAAGGCCTTGTAAATACGCTTGCTGATATAAAGCACATGAGAGAATGCTTTGACAAAACAAAACCTATACAAATTGCTGGCTGGGCTAAGGCAGGACGAGATCTGAATGGTGAACAGAATGGACAGAGAAAAGGGGCTGAGCCTTTTTTAATTCAATTTAATTTATTCGACTTATATGCCGCCCAATCCCATGGCACTCAAGAAGGCTTACAACAATCGGATAAAACAATAATACATAAAAAGTCAAATAAGAACAGTAAAAAACAGTTTAAAAAACCCATTTAAAGTTTAAAAATCCCAGAAATGCACTATACAATCATTATTATTATTATCATTATTATTATCATTATTATTATTATTATTATTATTATTATTATTATTATTATTATTATTAATAATTGGATTTGTATGCCGCCCCTCTCCGCAGACTCGGGGCGGCTAACAACAGAATAAAAAACGGCATGTAAATCCAATATAAAACAGCTAAAAAAAATCCTTAATTCTAAAACCAAGCATACATACAATCAATCATACCATCCATAAATTGTAAAGGCTTAGGGGGAAGCCTTAAGGCTGGGTTTTTAGGAGCTTGCGAAAGGCGAGGAGGGTGGGGGCAATTCTAATCTCCGGGGGGAGTTGGTTCCAGAGGGTCGGGGACGCCACAGAGAAGGCTCTTCCCCTGGGCCCCGCCAAACGACATTGTTTTGTTGATGGGACCCGGAGAAGGCCCACTCTGTGGGACCTAACTGGTCGCTGGGATTCGTGCGGCAGAAGGCGGTCTCGTAGATACCCTGGTCCGGTGCCATGAAGGGCTTTATAGGTGATGACCAACACTTTGAATTGTGACCGGAAATTGATCAATGCAGACTGCGGAGTGTTGGTGTTACATGGGCATTTCTGGGAAAGCCCATGATTGCTCTCGCACCTGCATACACACATACTCATACATACATACATGTCAAGCAAATCGTAATTCGGCCATGACTGGATGTTACTCTCATGGCCCCCAGGCCTGCTGGCAAAGCTAGGTCTTAACGGCCTTTCGAATGTCCAGTAGGATATTGGGGGATAGTTGTTTCCGAAGAGATGGGGCTGCCACAGAGAAGGCCCTCCCACAATGGCCCACCAACCTGCAATGTTTGGTCGAAGGGACCCATAGGAAGCCGACCCTGTGGAATCTGGGAGGTATGCGGTATTCTTCTTCCTTTGCTATTTCTTTTACACATTCAACTATCCATGATAGTGCAGGTAGTTCTTGACTTGCAATGTTTTAAGTGAAGCAATGCTCCACTTAACAACGGTGGCAAGGAAACATAGAAACATAGAAGACTGACAGCAGAAAAAGACCTCATGGTCCATCTAATCTGCCCTTATACTATTTCCTGTATTTTAACTTACGATGGATATATGTTTATCCCAGGCATGTTTAAATTCAGTTACTGTGGATTTACCAACCACGTCTGCTGGAAGTTTGTTCCAAGGATCTACTACTCTTTCAGTCAAATAATATTTTCCCATGTTGCTTTTGATCTTTCCCCCAACTAACTTCAGATTGCGTCCCCTTGTTCTTGTGTTCACTTTCCTATTAAAAACACTTCCCTCCTGGACCTTATTTAACCCTTTAACATATTTAAATGTTTCGATCATGTCCCCCCTTTTCCTTCTGTCCTCCAGACTATACAGATTGAGGGTCATAAAATGGGGTAAAATTCACATAACAGTCATCGGTCACATTTTCCCCCCCAGTGCCGTTTGTAACTTCCAATGGCCACTCAACGAGCCATTATAAACCGAAGGCTACCTGCCTGTTGACAATATATTGATTTAACTGCAAACAGATGGGAAACCCTGGGAGTGATATATTTATTCTATTATGTCACAGACCCTGTGACTGAAACCCAACAGCCTTGTGCACCAGGGCTTTAGGTCTTTCATCAGGCAGATAAGAATTGCGCGGTAACATCTGGAACCAAGAAGCTTGTAAGTTCATTATGCTTTTTATAAATATTGTGGTGGCAGTGGGGGGAGAGTAACATTAGATAATTAACAGAGCGGTAGTTCCCCCTTCTGTTCTCCCTTCTGTTTGATCTTCAGCTTTCGGCTCCAGCTGTTGACCTCATCAAACTTTGGCTAACAGATGTGCTTATTGTTGGCTCAATGCTAGGCTGAGACAACATCACTCAGGTTGGTAACTGGCACATTGTCCTTAAAAAAATGTCAGGGAATTGCGTAGCAGGTGTCCAAATGGAGTCAGAGATGCTTGTAGTTGTCTATCACAGGAAACAAGAAGAAAGCCTCCTTCGCACCAAGTCTAACCGTGCTTTCCCTAGATCCTTTAACCGCTCATCATAGGACATGGTTTCCAGGCCACTCACCATCCTTGTAACTCTCCTTTGGACTTGCTCTAGTTTGTCAATGTCCTTTTTAAATTGGGCCCCCCAGAACTGAACACAGTATTCCAAGTGTGGTTGTACCAAAGTACTGTAGAGAGGAATAATTACTCCACGTGAGCGAGATTCTATGCTCTTCTTGATGAATCCCAGGATCGTGTTTGCCTTTTTTGCAGCTGCTTCACACTGTTGACTCATGTTTAATCTGTGATCTACCAATACACCCAGGTGCTTCTCACCTGTGCTGTTACTCAGACATATTCCTCCCATTCTATATGTGCTGTTTTCATTATTTTTCCCGAGATGTAGGATCTTGCATTTCTCTCTGTTAAATACCATTCTGTTAGTTTCAGCCCATTGTTCAAGCTTGTCTAGGTCTTTTTGCTTCCTTTGTCCCCCATGTGATCACTTTCCTTTAGAAACCTCACCATAGAGGAGCTGTTTAGGGATGTGATGGTCTGGCAAGCTAGCAACATGAGCTGCCTATCATGTCTGGGCTTTCATCATCAGGGTGGGAATTGATGGCAGGTCTGCTCTGTAGTGATGGACGAACCGAACGGGTCCGTACTGAATTTTGCGGTGTTCGGTATGCCGAACACGAACCTGAAAATTTTTCAAACTTCGGGCAAAGTTCGGGGTCGTGTTCGGCGTTCGGAGTTTATTTTTACGTGAAAAGACTTCCCTTTGAAGGAGCTGGGGAATCGCTCCCACGAAGAGATTCCGGGGGCGGAGCTTTGACGTCACCGGCAGGTTGCTAAAGATGCCAAGGTGATCACTTCCTGCATTCCATGAAATCCAGGAAGTGATCACCTTGGCATCCTTAGCAACCTGCCGGTGACGTCAAAACTCCGCCCCCGGAATCTCTTCGTGGGAGGGATTCCCCGTTCAGGTTCGAGTTCGGGTTCGGCCGAAGTTTGCGTAAAGTTCGTCCGAAATTGCCGAACCCGAACGCCGTTGGGTTCACCCATCACTACTGCTCTGGAGAGGACTTCAGTGTCTGGCACCATATCCTGCCACCAGATCATCAAATTTTTACGGAGGCGGGTCACATGGATGTGGTTCAATTGCCTAGCATGCCTCCCATATACAGTCCAAGTCTCACTGACATACAACAGGGAAGTTAGCACTACTGCTCGGTATACTTTGAGCTTTGTAGCAAGGCTTAGTTGGTCATCCGTCTGCCAAATGCAGAGCTTGCCTTGGCGATTCTGCAGTTGACCTCAATGTCAATTACTGCCTAGGAAGCCATCGGAGGTTGTTTTAACCCTTGCCCCACTTCCAGACTGTTGTTAAGAAAATGTCATGAAATGTCAGCTTGTCATCACCAGCAGCTGAATTCAGCCTATAAGGGACTTCAAAATATTTCTGAACATATGCTAGGAAGAGGGGTAGTAGGTCTGCTACTGGGCGGATGGTTGAATAAATTTGCTTACAACTTCTCTTCCTCCCCGTTTCCTTCTCCCTCTCCCTGCATCCTCCCTGCCTCTCTCTCTCCTCCTTCTCCATCTCTCCTTCTCTCTCTCCTTCCCCCCTCTCTCCTTCTGTCCTTCCCTGCCCTCTTTCTACCCTTCTGTCCCTCTCTCCTTCTCCCTCTCTTCTTCTCCTTCTGCCTCTCTCTGCCCTCTCCCAGTGCCTCCCCTTCTCCCCCTCTCTCTTTCCCTTTCCGCTCCCTTCCTTTTTCTCCCTCTCCCTCTCTCCTTCTCCATATCTCTCTCTTACCTTCCTCCTCTCTCTCCATTGCTCCTTCTGCCTCTCCCTGCCCCCTCCTCTTCTCTTCTCTTCTCTCCTCTCCTCTCGTCTGTTCTCTTCTCCTCTCCTCCCTTCTGTTCTCTTCTCTTCTCCTCTCTTCTGTTCTCTTCTCTTCTGTTCTCTTCTCTTCTGTTCTCTTCTCCTCTCGTCTGTTCTCTTCTGTTCTCCTCTGTTCTGTTCTCTTCTGTTCTCTTCTCTTCTCCTCTCCTCCCTTCTGTTATGTTCTCTTCTCTTCTCTTCTCCTCTCCTCTCGTCTGTTCTCTTCTGTTCTCTTCTCTTCTGTTCTCCTCTGTTCTGTTCTCTTCTGTTCTGTTCTCTTCTGTTCTCTTCTCTTCTGTTCTCCTCTGTTCTGTTCTGTTCTCTTCTCTTCTGTTCTCTTCTCCTCTCCTCCCTTCTGTTCTCTTCTCTTCTCTTCTGTTCTCTTCTCTTCTCTTCTGTTCTCCTCTGTTCTGTTCTCTTCTGTTCTCTTCTCCTCTCCTCCCTTCTGTTCTCTTCTCTTCTGTTCTCTTCTGTTCTCTTCTCTTCTCCTCCCTTCTGTTCTCTTCTCTTCTCTTCTCCTCTCCTCTCGTCTGTTCTCTTCTGTTCTCTTCTCTTCTGTTCTCTTCTCTTCTGTTCTCTTCTCCTCTCGTCTGTTCTCTTCTGTTCTCCTCTGTTCTGTTCTCTTCTGTTCTCTTCTCCTCTCCTCCCTTCTGTTATGTTCTCTTCTCTTCTCTTCTCCTCTCCTCTCGTCTGTTCTCTTCTGTTCTCTTCTCTTCTGTTCTCTTCTCTTCTGTTCTCCTCTGTTCTGTTCTCTTCTGTTCTCTTTTGTTCTGTTCTCTTCTGTTCTCTTCTCTTCTGTTCTCCTCTGTTCTGTTCTCTTCTCTTCTCTTCTGTTCTCTTCTCCTCTCCTCCCTTCTGTTCTCTTCTCTTCTCTTCTCTTCTGTTCTCTTCTCTTCTCTTCTGTTCTCCTCTGTTCTGTTCTCTTCTGTTCTCTTCTCCTCTCCTCCCTTTTGTTCTCTTCTCTTCTGTTCTCTTATGTTCTCTTCTCTTCTCCTCCCTTCTGTTCTCTTCTCTTCTCTTCTCCTCTCCTCTCGTCTGTTCTCTTCTGTTCTGTTCTCTTCTGTTCTCTTCTCTTATGTTCTCTTCTCCTCTCGTCTGTTCTCTTCTGTTCTCCTCTGTTCTGTTCTCTTCTGTTCTCTTCTCCTCTCCTCCCTTCTGTTATGTTCTCTTCTCTTCTCTTCTCCTCTCCTCTCGTCTGTTCTCTTCTGTTCTCTTCTCTTCTGTTCTCTTCTCTTCTGTTCTCCTCTGTTCTGTTCTCTTCTGTTCTCTTTTGTTCTGTTCTCTTCTGTTCTCTTCTCTTCTGTTCTCCTCTGTTCTGTTCTCTTCTCTTCTCTTCTGTTCTCTTCTCTTCTCTTCTCCTCTCCTCTCGTCTGTTCTCTTCTGTTCTGTTCTCTTCTGTTCTCTTCTCCTCTGTTCTGTTCTCTTCTCTTCTCCCTCTCCTTCTTCTTCCCCCTGCCCCTCTCCCTCCATCTCTTTCTTTCTCTCTCTCTCTCTCTGAGTTGACTTTGCTTGTCAGAAGGTCGTCAAACGTCATCCATGGTCTCTGGACCCCACAACCATCATAAACATGAACAGGTTGCCAAACATCCAAATTTTGATCAAGAGTCCATGAGGATGCTGTGATGGTGGTAACTGTGAATGGTCATAAGTCACTTTTTTCAGTACCGTTGTAACTTCAAACAGTTTATTTATTTTATTTATTTATTTATTAGATTTGTACGCCGTCCCTCTCTGAGGACTCACAACAAGAAACAATACAAATCCAATACTTAAAACACATTAAAAACCTTAAAATAAAAGCAATCATACATCTCATACAGACCATTTAGTTAGTTCTTTAGTTACTAAAGAAATGGGTTGTAAATGAGTAGAATAGAATGTTATTGGCAAACTGTGATTGGACACACAAGGAATTTGTCCTGGTGCATATGGTCTCAGTGGACATAAAAGAAAAGATAAGTTCGTCAAGAATCATAAGGTACAGGCAGGGATGGGCTGCCAAAATATTTACTGCCATGCTGTGGGCGTGGCTTATTTTGTGTGGTGTGGCTTCATGGTCATGTGACTGGGTAGGAATGGCTTGTTGGCCATGTGACCAGGAGGGAGTGGCTTGACAATCATGTGACCGGGGAGTGGATTAAAGGTCATGTGACTGGGTGGGACGGGCTTACCGACCAAGATACTTTTTCAAATAGGTGCTTGGACTCTTTTTCAGTGGATTAAGTCCCATTATTGGAACAGCCACAGAAAGGACAAATGATAGACTGCCCTTGTTTGTTGAGTGGCACAGTCACATTTTAAAGTTTTGTCCTGAATCCACACGGTTCAGCATGATAACAGATTAGGCAAGTAGCTCAATTTTCTTTCATTGCTATAAAAGTTCAGTTCTAGGTAATGATTAAAGCGTTTATGGGTAAAAACATACTATTTAATTATTTCCTATTTTAAAAGTAATTAAGGCTCATACTAAGGTACTAGAGAAGGAAGGACAATAAAAACCCCTATTTTTTCAAGTATTCAATAAATAGTGCATAAACCTACTATCCCTACTGTGCCCCCTCCCCTGTCCTATGGGGTTAGCAGCCCATTATTACGTACAACACTTAAAGATACTCAGGATACAAATAAACAATCCAATCATATTAGAAACATAGAAGATTGATGGCAGAAAAAGACCTCATCTAGTCTTCCTTTGTACTCTTTCCTGTATTTTACCTGTTTATCCCAGGCATGTTTAAATTCAGTTACTGTGGATTTACCAACCACGTCTGCGGGAAGTTTGTTCCAAGCATCTACTACAGAAACCAGTGAAATGAAGAATTACCTGTAATTCAAGGGTGAGGAAATGTCCTAAGAAATGATGTCTCCAAGAGATAGCCAGAGGTCCCATGAAATAACATTTTCAAACGAC